>NW_028142019.1:27500-140000 GCF_055691185.1 Crinia signifera | reverse complement strand
TCACCTCCTATACTCCGCACCCCCTCCCCTTCTCTGCTCCTCCACTCCCCCCTCCTCTCCTTCACTTCCCCTCCTCCACACCCCCTCTCCTTTTCTCTTTCTCTCTCTCCACCCTCTCTCTCTCTCTCCACCCTCTCTCTCTCCACACTCTCTCTCTCCACCCTCTCTCTCTCCACCCTCTCTCTCTCTCCACCCTCTCTCTCTCCACCCTCTCTCTCTCTCCACCCTCTCTCTCTCTCCTCTCTCTCTCTCCACCCTCTCTCCACTCTCTCTCTCGCCTCACTCTCTCTCTCTCTCTCGCCTCACCCCCCCTCTCTCTCTCTCTCTCTCTCTCGCCTCACCCTCTCTCTCTCTCTCTCGCCTCACCCTCTCTCTCTCTCTCTCTCTCTCGCCTCACCCTCTCTCTCTCTCTCTCTCTCTCTCGCCTCACCCTCTCTCTCTCTCTCTCTCTCGCCTCACCCTCTCTCTCTCTCTCTCTCGCCTCACCCTCTCTCTCTCGCCTCACCCTCTCTCTCTCTCTCGCCTCACCCTCTCTCTCTCTCTCTCTCTCGCCTCACCCTCTCTCTCTCTCTCGCCTCAGAAGGCACCTTTTGAACCATTAAGGTCGGCGGACCTTAAGTTTCTCACATGGAAGCTGGTATTCTTGTTGGCAGTGGCATCAGCGAAGAGGGTGTCAGAGTTAGGAGCATTGTCATGCAAGTCTCCTTTCTTGATATTTCATGAGGATAGGGCAGTTCTTCGGACGGTACCTCAGTTTTTACCAAAAGTAGTCTCTGCTTTCCATCTAAACCAGGAGATAGTTCTACCTGTGTTTCAACCCCCAGAGGGTTCTAGAAAAAGGGACAAATTGAGGAATTTGGATGTTGTGCGTGCATTACGCATTTATGTGGACAGAGTTAAGAGTGTCAGAAAGACTGACACCTTGTTAGTGTTGTATGACATACACAAGATTGGTTGGCCGGCATCTAAGCAGACCATTGCTAGGTGGTTGCGCTCTGTGATAGCTTTTGCATACACTAAAGTTGGAAGGCCTGTTCCGGCAAGGATAAATGCGCATACCACCAGGTCAGTTGCCACCTCTTGGGCGGTTCGACATGGGGCAACAGCTGAGCAGGTTTGCAGGGCTGCCACTTGGTCATCTGTTCATACCTTTGCCAAATTCTATAGGTTCCATGAGTTCGCGTCGGAGGACGCATCATTCGGGCGAGCAGTGATGAGAGCTGCAGACCTGAGCGTACCCACACAAAGGACCGGCTCTGGAACGTCCCAGTGTTGAGCTGTGTCACCAGGACCATTGAAAGAGAAAAAGGGATTTTTGTAAGAACTTACCGTTCGAATCCCTTTCTCTGATATGGTCCTGGTGACACAGCGATCCCTCCCTTACGCTCAGTAAGTATGCCAGTGTTCATGATGTTCATGTTTAATTGGTTAAAGTAACAATTATTGTTAAAAAATGTGCATATAATATGTGCAGGCGTTTGTACTGAGTTAATGTATTCCAGTGGCTTTGAAAGATTGAACTGAAGAGTCCGGGATGCAGTAGGGGAGGAGCCTACCCTCTAAAAGATTTAGGATAGGTGCCTGGCTCCTTCGGACCCTCCTACATCCCAGTGTTGAGCTGTGTCACCAGGACCATATCAGAGAAAGGGATTCGAACGGTAAGTTCTTACAAAAATCCCTTTTTTGTGTATTTCAAAAATGTAAAGAAATAAAAAAAGTTTGGACATTTTCCGAGCAACAATCTGGTTGGAACAAATATTTTAACGACATTTTGGGTGTCACGAACGGTGAAACGGTGTCAAGGCATGCATTATATGTAATAGTAGAGTGCAAGACTAATAAAAAGACTAATAAAGAGATTACATCTCCATATGTGCCAAAGTGGTTTGTGCAAAAGGCTAGTGAACAGCTAACGAACCCAATACACCAATCATGTCCAAACTATGGCCCGCCAGCTGTTGTGAAACTGCAAGTCCCATCATGCCTTGCCACAGTTCTGCTATTAGGGAATACTAAAACTATGGCAAGGCATGCTGGGATGTGTAGTTTCAAAACAGCTAAAGGGCGCTCAGTGACAAACGAGCTTTAAAATCAAAGTCAATTGTTTGGTGACCCGACTCCCAGGCTGCACGTCACCTGGATTTCTCCTCGCACCCTTCGCGCACAGTAGGGCAATAAGCTGCATCTAGTTTATTTAGGGCGCAAAAATGCAGCCAACAAGACCAGGGCAAGTGCTGCGAACAATTCTTTAGCTCCCACTACATTAGGCAAGAGCTACGGGTGCACAAAACAATTGAATCACCATTATATGTTGTTTAGCACCTTACATAAATTATATATATATTTTTTATTATTATTATTTTAATATGCAGTACAGTAAGACCAGCAACCCTTACCACCAGCATAGCTCTGCCCCAACACTCATGAAGCACCGCCTACATGTTTTGATTGGCCCACAATCCAATCAGTCAAAGAAAATGGATCACCATCAATAGGTAAAAACATTGATGGTCATCCATTGCATAGTGTGCCACAATCAATGGGCAGTTGCACTATTGTCATCAATTGCAAAGACGTCCATCCCTAAAGCTGTGCACACACAGTGCAAGTGAGCCTCTGTGCTAAGTTTGCAGTTAAGCACAGATGGCTCAGCATTGTGTACTGAACAATCTGTCACGGCCAGTGTTCTCTGGTGTGAGAACATTGGCAATGACTAGATTTATAACTGGATGCAGTGTAAATCTAGTCAAGCAACAGCGACGCGCGGGACCGCGCAATCGTCATCACCAGAGGGTATACACGTGGAGTGATCCTTTTTTCATTTCTAAGCGATCTAGTCAGATCACTTAGAAATAAGCCTCATATCCCCCTGGGCGGGATGTATTAATGTAAATCGCCAGCCGCCGCGATGCTACCGCATATGTACTAACATATGCGGCTAGCATCGGGTTGCGGTGACGGAGACCCCCGCGATACCTGTAATGTGGTGTGCGGGGGTCTCCGTCACATCCTGGCGGCTGTCAGTGTCCCCCTGCCTCTCCTCCTCCTCCCTACAGCCGGATGTCCTCCCGGCTGTGACACCTGCTGAGGGAGGAGTTGATCGATGGAGGATGGGTCGCAAGGACGGCGGGCGGCGATAGAAGCCCATAGGCATCTATAGGGTATCGCCACCCAGAGGTGGAGATACCCTGCCAGGCGGAGATGGGGCGGACGGGTAATGGTACAAAGGAAAATGCGGTAAAACCCCCGTTTTATCACATTTTCCCTTTAGTACATCCCGCCCCCTGTGTGTATGCCCCATTAGGATGGTAGATAATACAGTATACACTTTAGACTACAGTATAACTAATGTGACAATAATCCCTGTATAACCATCCAGCAAGCAATCCCGGCGGGTGACATGTACTTGGTGTCACCTGAACGCAGCAGTGATCCCAGCCTATATAGAGTATGCCCAGTTATCCTACATCTGCACTAATGGCTACGTGCAGTTTGCTAGCCTGTACGGTTTGGCTCACCTGTATCTCACCACATTGGCATGCCGGGCACATATTTACCATTACACTCACATGTGTTTATTATCATAGAACATAGCAAAGCGCGCATAGCTACTGCAGCAGAGAGAGAACATATGGTATACACACAGAGGCTTCCCATAGATTATAATCTGGTCTATATACAGCTGTGTCACACTTTGGGAAAGCAGATAGATAATTTACAGTGTATAATAATGCAGACAGCACTGGGGCTGAGATATTACAACCTGAGCCATAGAGTAGCGCTGCTGAGGATACACTGGTATGCCCATACACATAGATATCCCCAGGAGCACCATGCAGCAGCCCTGTGGGAGTCACATACATGACCAACATACAGACTGAGCTCCAGTCCTCACCCACAGATTGCTCAATGCTCAGGGGGTGTTCTGCACATGTGCACTTACCAGCCGCTTCTTCTACGCAGGGGCATGGCGTCCCAGTCAGTGACTGCCTCCATCAGAACAGCCGGCAGAGTGCTCATGCTGGGGGAGCAGCAGTGATGACGATGCATTATGTGCCAGGTGTAGTTCCAGCAGCTGCCAATAGGTGGCGATGGTGCGGCACAGCGTGAATGACGTCACTGCATTGTAGCTACGAGATACACGAACAGTCCGTGTATGAGTGGCTGATACAGTGGCGTGTACCGTTAGTTCAGCATCTGGGACAGCCACTCAGGCTGAGCCACCACGGGTTCGAATCCTCCTCCAGTGTCTGCTGTTTCAGGGGCGTGGGGTGTAGCGCCTTAGGATCCGGGAGCAGCCTGAGTTTTTGACTCATCCACTGATACCACAATATTTTCTGCTCAAACTACATAATATTAATAATTAGCCACCATATATAACCAGGAGGAATAACTTTAAGTGGGGGCAGGACGGAGTCTGTGTACAGACCAATTGTTCTAAATATACAGTTTATTCATTGGCACAAAACAGCAAAATAGGTTAAAATTAAAAAAGTGCATTAAGAAAAAAGTGAATAGAAATTGGAGCTGTGTGTCCGTGTCGCTGTACACTTATACAGTGCCCGTGTCAGCAGATTTCCACATACACAATTTTCTTTAATAACTCATGTCGACCTATTCCTGTGTTGACCTTTTTCATGCAGCCTTTTGGATTGTGTTGACCGTTTTCAGCGTCAATTTAAACCAGGTCGATCTTTTTTATATGTAGACCTTTTCACTGCCGACCAAAAGATCTAATTGCTGTCGACTTAATGACCCTCACCCCTGGTCACAGCGTCTATAAACTGTTATGTAGGACAGGAGACAAGTTCCGAAAACTAAAATATCATAAATTCCCAAACGTTGGGCAAAAGAAGCAGCCTCTGTGTTTTCCTTCACATGTAGTCATACAGGTAGAGTCGGACAACAGGAATAATAGGCGCTACATGATAATGTATTTATAGCATTCCTCCCAACTGTCCTGATTACAGTGGTATGGTCCCGCTATTTGGAGCCTGCCCTGATGTCCCTTGAGGGGAGGTGATCATGGCTGCTCTGCTTTGTGGAGCAGCCGGTGATTGCTGGATAGGTGCCGTGCGCAGCAAGGAGAGACGGGGCTGGGTACGCTGGCAAAGAGGATGGAAAACCCGGGGCCTCGATGTCCGGTCCCGCCCCCGTTGCACATAGCCCCGCCCCTTTCCAGGGCCAGCTGCATGCAGGTCCCACTGATCTATTGGTAAAAGTTGGAAGGCATGTTCGATGTTCTGTGTATACAATACATTCCTTTTTCTTTTTTAATAGTAGGATCGGCAGCAATTAGCTGTATGCTCTGGCCTTCGTCTGCGGATCTTCGCCTCCAGTGAAGTGTATGGCCTTTGTCAAACATACATAAAAAAAAAAAAAAAAATGATACCCGATCTATTGTCTGCGGGCAGACGTGATTCTAGTCTGGCTCTAAACACAGATATTTCTCCATTCCCTGGAGAGAAAGAGAGAAATTGGCCTCACACCCCTTGCTGAAACAGGTAAGGATCATATGGTCGACCTAAAGATTGTCGACAGTCATTAGGTCAACATACTGCAAGGTCGACATGGGTCAAGGTCAACAGTTCATTTGGTCCAAAAAAGCATTAGGTCAAAATGGTCTAGCTCAACATAGGGTTTTGTACTTTTTTTTTTACCCGAATGCCGACACAGTCAACATGGACACAGGATTAAGTGCACCGCATCCCCTCGCATGTCTGGCTGTGCTTGGCACTCTATGTTATTCTCCCACCACACCCTAGTGCAGGCGTTCCCAACCACGGTCCTCAAGGCACACCAACAGTACAGGTTTTAATGATATCCAGGCTTGAGCACAGGTGTCTTAATTAGTACCTGTGATTTGGATTAATCCATCTGTGCTGAAGCCTGGATATCACTAAAACCTGCACTGTTGGTGTTCCTTGAGGACCGTGGTTGGGAACGCCTGCCCTAGTGGATGGTAGGGCATGAAATTCCGCCTGTCGGCACATGTCGGCTCAAAAAAACCCCCAAAAATCCAGTGAAAAACCCAGTCGACCTAGACCATGTTGACCTAATGACCTGTCGACCTAGACCCATGTCGACTTTGCAGTATGTCGACCTGATGACTGTCGACCATCTGATATCGCTGATACAGGTTAATAGATAGAGGCTATCAATCCGAACGGCCTGTAATTGGTATAGCTATCTCACCCCTGCATTACTATATTAAGTATCAATTGGTAATGGATGAGGCGCACCCAGGAATATGTATTAGACTTGGAAGCAAAGAAAGATAAAGTATTCCTACAAGGGGCAATCTAGGTTAGCATATATTAATGTTCTGATTAATGTTATAGGTACATTAATAAAGTGACCCAAGAAACAGAGAATTGGCTAAAACATGATGTTTATTGAATCATTTATTAAGGACAGCGAAATATTAAAAACATAAGTGAAAAGTGATAAATGTGAAATAAAGTGCATTAGAAAAAAAATTAAAATTAGTCTGTTACGTGTGTGTTATCGGTCATAGCATGTGTGTCTGTAATACTGTTATTAATCTCCACGCAAATATCAATTATTGCGCTAATTAGGCAGTCTTGTAAATTCATCAACAAAGGGACATGTGCACGTTTCAAGATGACGGGTGCAGTAAAATTGTTAGGAATAAAGGTGCGTACACACGGGGCAATATGATCGCTGGCAATATATTGCTAGCAATCATATCAGCAATCATATTGCCCAGTGTCCCGTTTTGTGAAAACGGGAGCGCGCACCCGGCGATTTATCACTGGTGCACACTCCAATCACTGGCAATATGGTCGCTCAGCAACCATATTCCCAGCTATTTCAGCCCCTATCGCCCCCGTGTGTACACAGCATAATCGCCCCCGGATGACGTCAGCGAACCGGGACCAGGGCGGTCTTTTCGTATGGGCTTAATGGGCACTTGCTCTGGGGCCCCAGGTGTATAAGGGCCATACTCTGATAGCTGAGGATCCCCTTTTTCCAGGGATACCAGAATTTTTAAAATCGGCCCTGGGGAAATGGAGATATCCAACTTCAAAGCAGTAGTCCACATCTGACCTGTTAATTGCACTTCCCAGTCAGAATTCTCAGGTTCTCTCTGACTTAAGGTGCCCATACACGTCTCGATGCGGGCGTGCATTTTGAGCTTAAATAGCACGCATCGCATTCATCCTTGTACATGCGTTGTGCATACAATGCGATGAAAAGCAAGTACAAAAAGTATGTGCAGCACATACTTTTCTCTTTCAATGGTCCTGGTGACACAGCTTCACATTGGGATGTAGGAGGGTCCGCAGGAGCCAGGCACCTATCCTAAAGCTTTTGGAGGGTAGGCTCCTCCCCTACTGCATCCCAGACTCCTCAGTTTGTGTTAGGTGCCCACTGGAGTGGGTGCTATTCTAAAGGGCTGCCGGAGCAGCCGAAGGAGTAGAGTTAGTTAGGGTTTTTATTATTTTATTAACTTTTACACTAGCTAGGTAGGCACAGTGTGAGGATTCTCATTAGTGAATCCTCACACTGCTAGCACAGCAGGAGCTGACAGAAGCGCGTCCTGTCAGCTCACTGTGCACAGGGGAGACGCTGCCTGGCCTCCCTGTGCAGCGCTTACAGCTTCTTTTAAGAAGCTACGAAAACTCCACAGAATGATACTGAGCGCTGATTACCTATTCTACCGACTGTCCAGGATACACAACCAGTGTCCAACATACAAATTCTCAGTTGAAGTAAAAAAAATTGTGACATCTAGTGGTGCGAATAGGAACTGCAGGCAATCATCCCGATCATCCCTTTTTGTGATCATCCTTTTAGTACATCCGCAAATGGTGCCCTGCATACACAAATACATCCACTATAACCACAAACCCTAGCATACTACACATCCTATAACTAGCGAGTCTACCACATACCGACATCCTAAAAAAGAAACCTCCTCTATTACCCATAACGCCCAGCATAAACACACAACAGCGCACATATACCTGTACCACAGCCGCACAGCATCTGCCATGAGCCTGACGTCTGCCTTGTGTCCCGTGTCCTCGGCTCCTGCAGCAGGAGGTGCTGGGTCGTCCTCTGCTCCGCCTGTTGTGCTGTTCTGGGTCGGCCTCTGCTTCCACCCCCGGCTCCTATCAGGCTGGGGATCCTCCTCTATCCTCTCCTCCGCTGGGCTGTCACCTGTCCTCTGAGCAGCTCCTGTCCTTGATGTTACATCGTGTTCTTAACTTACTTTCGGGCAGGCATCTCTAGGGGCAGCTCCGCACCACTGAGGGGGCTTCTACAGGTCTCCAGCTAGGGGTCCTTTGCATGTCCTCCAGTCCTGGTTCCTCGAGAGCGGGTGTCCTCCGCGGTGCCTGCGCACCTTGGTCTCCACTTGCTGCGTCCTCTATCTTCTTCGGAGCAACTTCAGGAGAATCCTCCGGCTGGGTGTGCTCCCAGGTAATTTACCCCCTCAGCACCTTCTTCCTTGAGGTTCTAGTCTTCACCCTCTCGGCTCCTCCACAGGCAGGCACTATGTAGGACACCTCGGCAGCACACATCATTCTGTTCTCTCCGGGTTTGGGGCTCCTCCTGTGGTTGGCAGCTAGTGGGGGCAGCGCGGTTCCCTTCCCTCTGGCAGGTGGCAGCAGTAGGGGACTTGGAGGAGCCTGGCTCTCCTGGCGCCATTCCTGGTCTCACAGCTGCGCAGCCTCCGCTCCTTACAGGTCAGCAGCTCACAGCACTGCACAGGCCCTTGTCCTCTCCAGGGATCACCCTTCCCGGTGCCGGCTCTCTCTGTTGTGGGTTATGCATCGCTGCAGGACCGCCTCTGATCCCCCTGCCCTACCTCTCTATAGTCCGTGTCACTGGCTCACCCGCCATATCCTGTACTGGCTGTATCATATATTTTTATATTTCTTTATACTCAAAGGCTATATATCCCCCTTCCCACACAGATTTAAGTTGCGACTATTTGACACAGTGGCTGCCTTGATAAAGGTACCAGCGGGGACCGAAACGTCAGAAGATCTCTCTTGCAGAAAATAAACTTTGGATTACCTCCTGGTTGTACCTCCATTGAACTACAGACTGGTGAGTGCTGTTTATTCCCCCAGTGGGGGTTCTTTCTGGTATCTATCTATCTAAGGAATTATCCAAGCAGGCAGCGGCACTCCGTGGGCTTAACAATGTGTTTATTGGAGGTGACCGACGTTTCGGGGACTGGATACCCCTTTGTCAAGGTGTACAACGCGTGCGGGTGACACAGCAAACATTTAAATACATACAGCATGTGCATACTCACCATTCCCGTACGTGGAGCGTCCCGGTTGCGTCCAGTGCGGCTTCCGGTGCGGGCGAATGTCAGTGGGTGGAGCCTCACTGCATCATCACGCTCCCCTCTGTTGTAGATGGGTTGCTATGGTGACCCCACCGTATCGCCCACTTCTGTATGACAACCTCCGCTCCAGGATCCGGGTTTGGCTTCTGCCTATAACAACACATAAATGGCACATAAATAACCTACATTAAAACAGTAAAACAATGTTAAAAAATGGTGCAAGTTTGAAGTGTAAATTTCAGATGCCACGGGACTACTGCCCGAGCAATGTTTAAGAAGTGATGTGAAGAAGATGTCACCGCATCTAGCGTGACAATTGTATGGTGTTAACACAGGGATCCGGACGGGTGTGTTACATATGGATCTCTGTATACAATAATAACATGGTCAAACTGATCGCTAATGATCATGTTTGTAAATCGGAGATGTCAGGCTCTAACACATGGGGGAGATGTGCTGTGGGATCTCTATGAATGTGAGAATTACAGGGGCGTGTTGTACCATAAATATCGGCTCCACAAGTGATATATATGCTTCATGTTGTCTTTGAGAACAGAACAGCAGTATAGCGTGTATATATATACTATGTATACATCGGGGGAAATGTACCAAAATGGATTCGTAGGCAGAAATACGCCTATTTTTTACACATTTGTATTTTTGGGATTTACACACACTTCTTTGTATGTCAAACCGACAGATCGCAATACTATACTTAGACACAACAGCTCGCACCCACGCAACACGGTGGAGAGTCTCCCATACTCAGTTTTTGAGAGTATGCAGGATCACTGATACCGACTCTGAAACCCATCACCAACTGGACATCATGCAGCAGAAGTTCGAGGACAGAGGCTACCCCAGACAGGGCCTACTTAAAGCCAAGGCCAGGGCTCTGGCGTGTGAGCGCATCACTCTTATCACAGGTGCAACACCTAAAGTCATAAAGCCATGTATTCCATGGGTTAATGACTTTAGCTCTGCCAGCCGAGAAACCACCAGCAGAGTAAAAAACTGGTGGGAAATTGTGCGTTCGGATCCCGAGCTACCGGTGTTCAAAGACACCAAGCTGATGCCGAGCTACAAGCGCGGCCCAAACTTGAAGGACCTATTGGTCAAGACCGAGATTACAAATTTTGACACCCCTTCTAGACAAATCAGACCCACCAGAATGGGCTGTTACCGGTGCCTAGGCTGCACAACATGCAGCTTCGTGACAGCTTGCACCGAAGTTGCACATCTCTATACGGGTAAATTTTTTTTAAATCAGATGGCCCCTCACGTGCACGACTAAATTTGTTATCTACATCATTTATTGTCCATGTGGAATACATTACATCGGCAAGACCGATTGTGCCATACGGGCAGCCCTTCATTCTGGCTCAGGGGAGCAACCAGTGACCAGGCATTTCGCCAAGGCCAAACATAACATGGCAATGATCAAATATAAGATCATAGACCACGTGCCGGTACACATACGGGGTGGCAACCGTTCCAAACAGCTTCTGCAGCTTGAGTCCAAGTGGATTTACAAAATGGACACACTACACCCTAAAGGCCTTAATGACACACTTGGCCTACATAATTTTTTGTAACCATTTTGGTCCACTAACACACAATCATGTCTTCCTTCTTCCTTTTCTCTCCCCCTTGTTAAAGGTACTTGTCATCCCACTGTGTGACACCAGTCCCCCAGCCTTATCGGTGTCCAGGTGACACACCAGGATAACATATAATATACAAGATGCTGGCATTCTGTTGTTGCAATTTCTGGCTTCTGGTGCTATGCGCATACAGTGATGCTGGCTGCATCACCCCACACAGGGCTGTTTTTGCTTATTATAGATACCCAGCAGGGACTCAGTATTTCTCCCTGCATTTATACCACTCACGCCATAGGGTTTGCACCTCACCCAGCATATGCACTTTGACTTTTGCCCAGTACGGCTCCAATTCGGGGCCGCACGCAGTTATCTTTTTATACGTATATCCTTTTTAAATGTTCGTTTTTTATTATATATGTCTTCTCATTTTTAGCCACTAGATGTCACTATGTAGTCATAATATGGTCATGTCCACTTGTTTTTTTGCATTTTTTATTCACTTGCATCCTCTGAAGTTTTGTGTATGTATGGATGCCTTTGTTGCTTTATGACTTCTGTAGCATGATACTTGTATTTATGCTAATGTGAGCTGCAATCTCTTTCCCAGCCCGCCCACGTCACCGCGGGATGACGACCGTGATGACGCGCGGTCAGCTGGACGCCGCCGAACGTGGTGACGTCACTGCTGTGCGCAGTACTCCGGAAACCGGCCTGTGGATGCTCGTGGGGGACGGCTACAGGGAGGGGGTAAGTTAGCGCCTATTTGTTAACATGTCTTATAAATACCCATGCACTTGCACTTTATTCTGTACTTCACCCTGTCTGCATTTTGTCCTGACGACGGGGGTCCGGCCCCCGAAACGTTGACGCCTGTAAGACCACTTATGGAATAAACACGGCCTTTTGATTTCACCAGCATTTGTGAGTCCTCGAGTGCCCATTCATTTCGTCATAGTATTCTGTGGGCAGTTCATTGTGGCTGCCCTCTGAAAGCTGGCACCGGGGCAAGCTACACATCTCAGCTCACTTCAGTCCAGAGTGACGGCCCTTCCGGATATATATATATATATATATATATATATATATATATAGAACAAAGAGTGGGGTACCCTTTCAATGCGCTAGATAAAGTAGATTGGGCAGCACTCTGTCAGTCCCCCCTGTTAGCAGGGGAAGTGGGGAATAGAAGAAAAAAGATAGAAGACGCGCCACTATTTTATGGAGATCCACCACCAGAAGGATCAAGAAAATATATCGATTGGTCACTGTACAACAGTATTTAATACAATTAATTTAAAAACAAAGTAAAAACATTTTTGCTTGTATGCAGTCAGTTGGTCGAATCGATATAATCAGGAAAAAACTCCCAAGGCGTTTCGTCAAAAAAAATGACTTCCTCAGGGGTAACTTTCTAGGTGGTGGAGAAAGGCCATATTACTAATTTAGTATATACACAATTAAGTAGTTACTTTTTCAATACTGAGAATGTACATACCCTTAGGTAAATGGATAGTGAATGTAAGTTTTCACTCCGGATAGCGGTCTTACTGACAAACTGTACAAAAGTGTGCAAATGGATCCCTTGGAGATCTTAATGCTGGTATCCAGCTGCAACTATAGCATAATAATAGAGTATACAAAGAAAATAAAATACTGTACTCTATTATTATGCTATAGTTGCAGCTGGATAAACCGCCAATGCATCTACCTGGCTACCCCGCTAGTGGGGAGCCAGGGTATACGTATCCCTGCCATGCTTGTGGCTGAAGGAAGTCCGCGAGGCACGCTGCATGCAGCGGCGACCGGATTCTCTGTTACTGTGGTCCCCTTGCAGGCAGGTAGGGCAGGGTGCTACCTGCCTGTTTTACCACGCTGTACTCTCACAGAACTGAGCCGCGCTGTACTCTCAAAGTACTGAGATGCGCTTTTAGAGCAATCCCACCTGGTTCCCTGCTAACAGGGACCCGGGGGCATACTTACCCCTGTAGCTGCTGTACGCGCCGAGGCTTGCGGTCCGCGAGGCGCGCTGCATGCAGCGGCGCCGGGGACCCCGGAACGGTGGTTCTGTCAGCCAGGTTCCGGAGGCAAGCTGCAAGCAGCTGCAACCGGTCCCTCAACAGCGCCCTCGTCGCAGGCAGATAGGGACAGGGACTATCTGCCTGTGTAGATCTTAAAAATCCAGAAAAATAAAGAAAAAATTAGAAAAGCCCAAGAGTGAGCTAACAATGCGCCCAGCTCCCGCAGGGCACATGCTAAGACTGCCTAGGAGAGGAAGTAGAAGGGGAGGAGTTAGTCACTGTTAATTTATTCTAAAGTGCCCAAGCTCCCTGTGGTCGCCCTTCTATTCCCCACTGTAACTCTCCAGTGTCACCTAGTGGAGGAAAGAGAAATAATGATGCAGCTGATAAACCTCCCATTCTCGGGTTACATACATGAGGATAAGATTGAATTAAGCACAAAGATGATAACAAGAGCCGGATGCCCCCCGACAGTCACTATACCGACATTGGAATCCCGACTGCTAAATGCCCGATGAGCCACCGAACCTGCACGGGGCTTCTTTGCGCTCGCTCCCTTGTCAGAGTACCGGTAGTCAGTAAATGTTAGGTAAAACCACAATTAGAAGCCAAATTACAGTATAAGTTGGCTGGGGGCGGGGTCTAATGTTGAGTCTGTTCTGCCACACCCCCTGAAAGCGGCCTGCGGTTGCTTCTCCCAGAGAGGATATTGACAAAGAACCAAGCAATCATCTCCCGGCATTATGCTAGCGCAGCTGTAAAACAACAGAAACTGCTCTAAATGCTTCTTAATCTTCTTCTTTTATCTCTGTCCAAGACGATGGATCCCTAGATCATGCACATGACATTCTAGGGCAGTGGTTCCCAACCGTGGTCCTCAAGTACCCCCAACAGTGCACGTTTTCCAGGTCACCCAGCAGGTGCACTCATTATTCAGACACATTTTAAAAGATCCACAGGTGGAGCTAATTATATCACTTGTGATTCTGTGTGGAGACCTGGAAAATGTGCACTGTTGGGGGTACTTGAGGACCAGGGTTGGGAACCACTGTTCTAGGACAGTCATGTCCAACCTGCGGCCCTCCGGCTGTTGCGAAACTACAAGTCCCATCATGCCTTGCCATAGTTTTGCTATTAGCGAGTGCTAAAACTATGGCAAGGCATGCTGGGATGTGTAGTTTCACAGGAGCTAGAAGGCCGCAGGTTGTACATGCCTGCTCTAGAGCATAAGCCAGTTTTGGCAGTCACATACAGTAGGTGGGGTCTAATGAACGATACGACCATATTGCTAACACTATCAGTTCTTATACTACTACTCCCAGCATCCGCCGCCATACACTACTTTCCTATATACAGTTTCCCAGAGTGTTTGTGCCACAATAAATATAACAAAAGGCATTGTAACCCCTCCGCATCATTTCAGCCGAGTCGGGTGCGGTCCCAAAGGGCCACCCCGGGGGGGGGGGCGCGGTGCAGTGTCCGCAGGTTGGGGGGGGGGGGGTCACAGGCAGCCTGCACTGCTGTCTGCTATACCCTGCAGACAGCAGTAGCAGAGGAGGTGAATGGATGCCTGTGAGCGGCATCCATTCACCTCCCGGACAAGGGGTGGACGGGGGCTGGGGGCAGCCCAGCAGATTACCTTAGTGCTGGGCTTGCCCCCAGCGCAGCATTCCGGGTCCTGGCGGCGGCGATCGGTGATGACATAATCTCCAAGCGGCAGGGGGGATGCGACAGTGGTGTAAAAGGGTGCAAACGCAGGGTCACACCCGGATTGAAGCAGGGATCAAAAACCCAGATGCGACCTGGCGTTTTTGGTATAAAAGGGGTACTATTAACAAGTCTATGAATCTGATGTAGATCACTTTTCTTTGTGGTTACAACATACTTCCCTCCAATTGAAAACTACAGTCAGGAAAATTACAGTAGGATGCGCCAAGCGCCTTTGTAAGGGGCGTGTCACACAGTGCCCAAAGGGCATGTCTAACTCCACATGGAGCAGTACGGATGGTGTAATGGTTAGCATTACTGCCTCACAGCACTGAGGTAATGGGTTCGATTCCCACCATGGCTCTAACTGTGTGGAGTTTGTATATTCTCCCCATACTTGCGTGGGTTTCCTCCTGGTACTCCAGTTTCCTCCCACAATCCAAAAATATACTGGTAGGTTAATTGGCTTCCAACAAAATTAACCCTGGAATGTGTGTGTGTGTGGTAGGGATTAGATTGTAAGCTCCACTGGGGCAGGGACTGATGTGAATGTTCAAGTATTCTCTGTAAAGCGCTGTGAAATATGTGTGCGCTATATAAGAAACTGTTAATAAATAAATAAACCTATGGGCGTGTCTATGCCTAAATGCTTCTTGTGAGATATTTCTATAGAACATTAAGTCTATAGAATTTTTGAAAGGTTTTTTTTTTTGAAAGAATGATTTTTATTTCAAAGCATCATATAGATAGAACCATACATTGCCTGAATAAAAGTATGCAGACTTCCAGCAACAGTACAGAAAACTAAATGTAGAGGGTGATTCAGACCTGCTTGATTGGCTGCAAGTAACTTTTTCGGTACATCTTTCTAGTATGGCGTAGGACAGTGGTTCCCAAACTTTTTTTAAATCCCAACACCCAAGAGCAGTGGTTCTCAACCTCGGTCATCAGGACTCCCCAACAGTGTACATTTTCCAGGCCTCCATGCAGGATCACAGGTGAAATACTTTGCTCCACCTGTGATCTTTTAAAATGTGTCAGTGAATAATGAGTGCACCTGCCGGGTGACCTGGAAAACGCAGACTGTTGGGGGGTCCTGAGGACCGAGGTTGGGACCCACAGACCTAGAGAGAGTATCCGAATTTTTTTCACAGCAGCACTAGGCTAAAAGTTTCTTTATTGAAAAATGCCAAAAAAATATATATTTAGTTGATTGTTTATATCGTACTTAAAAGTAATTATGTGGTGAGGCAAGTGATTCACTTCTGTTATCACATATTTTACGATTGGCAGCCACCAGCACTGATTTTGCCTATTATTTTGACCATATTTATAATTACATGACCAGATTAATGTTTTATTCTCAAGACACTGTTATAAATACTCGCAGAGGTTTTCTCAATGCCACAAATCCTTTTCCAGGATGAGCTGAATTAAAACAGTAATAAAACCCACAATAAATATGACTGTTTGTTTTAGAGCAGTATTGGAGTTTAGGGGATTTACTAGTATCAGGGTAGAACAGAAAGCAGTTTATTAACCCCTGGGGTCAGTGTGATACTGACAGGTGTCACAACTGAAGATGTACTGTAACAAGAGACTGTTTAGAATTGGTAACGGTGAGCTGCGGTTATACAGTAGTGAAGAGTTTTCTCCTTCATCCACTAGGTGGCACTGGAGTTACAGTGGGGAATAGAGGGCGACCACTAGGAGCATGGGCACTTTAAGAAATTTACAAGTGTGGCTGACTCCTCCCCTCTACTTCCCCATCCCAGGCAGTCTTAGAATGTGCCCGGGGAGCTGGGTGCAACAGTTTTGTCCTCTTAGGGCAAATAGAAATTTTTATTTCATTTATGTTTGTTTTTACACCTTTTAACATTGAGGACAGACAGGCAGCTTCTGCCGACTGCCTGTCTGCGTCACGGGAGCTGCCGGGGGGACCCCAGCGCCACTGCTCGCGGTCTGCGCGGGGGTCCCCGGCTCCTGGGACCGCCGTCCCAGAGTGACTGGACGCCGCTGCATGCGGCCGCGCCTCAGTCCGCACAGCCTCACCGCCGCCGGCCAGCAGGCAGGGTATGTATATCCCGGCTTCCCGCTAGCAGGGGAGTCCGGGCAATGGGCGGTGTAAACAGCGCGTCTTTTTCCTGAAAAGCGCGCCATAGAAGCTGCCGGGGGGACCCCATCGCCACTGCTTGCGGTTTGCGCCAGGGTCCCCGGCTCCTGAGACCTCTGTCCCAGAGTGATGCAGCTTGCGTCACGATCCCTACTCGGAGCTAACCGGGTGGGGAGCGTACAGCGGGGTTTGCTCCCAGTGACCAGGTGCTTCCCCAGCTAAAACGCAGCTTGGGCGGCCATTTTAATATGCTTGGCCCCCATGCATGCTGCTGGAGGCTCCTGACTGCTGCTGCTAGGGAGTCCTGTGCTCCAGCATGTCCTAGTCTCCCAGTAACTGCATCTATGGCTGCAGCTGCTCCCCCAAGTTCTGGGATATCAGACAGTGGGGTTTAGAGCATGGTAGGACAGTATTGGGCTGTATGTAAATTAGGTCATAGCACCCCTGTGTTATATACCATGGTGTTTATGGCCTGTGGCAGCTCATCTCCTTATACTAGAGATGGGCAAAACGGATCTTTTCGCGGACCCGGGTCGACCTGGGTCGGTCAGTGAAAAGATCTAGATCCTTTGGGCGGCTCTGCGGCTCAGTTTGTGTAAAAAAGACAGTTATTTATGGTTTGAGTGGTACTTCTTTACTTTCACGGCGCCACTCTAGATAGGACAGATAGGATACTAGATAGGATACGATTTGTATGCGATTTGACATAAGATATCGCATAAGATATACGATAGGTCAGATAGGACAGATAGGACAGATAGGATACTAGATAGGATACGATCTGTATGCGATTTGACATAAGATATCGCATAAGATATAGGATAAGATTTACTATCCATTTCATTACCCCACTATCCACTAGGGCGTGGAGTTGATTTTATATAGCGTGGCGAGCGCAGCGAGCCACCGAGCCCGAAGCGTGGCGAGCGCAGCGAGCCCGCGAGGGGCGGCGGTACGCGTCCTCCGACCTTTTCATGCCCTACTATCCACGTCGGCGTGGAGTTGAGAATAGAATAGTGTGGCGAGCGCAGCGAGCCACCGTGGCCCGAAGCGTGGCGAGCGCAGCGAGCCCCGCGAGGGGACGCGTATAACTGTGAAGGTATCCGCGTCCCCTCGCGGGGCTCGCTGCGCTCGCCACGCTTCGGGCCTCGGTGGCTCGCTGCGCTCGCCACACTATTCTATTCTCAACTCCACGCCGACGTGGATAGTAGGGCATGAAAAGGTCGGAGGACGCGTACCGCCGCCCCTCGCGGGCTCGCTGCGCTCGCCACGCTTCGGGCTCGGTGGCTCGCTGCGCTCGCCACGCTATATAAAATCAACTCCACGCCCTAGTGGATAGTGGGGTAATGAAATGGATAGTAAATCTTATCCTATATCTTATGCGATATCTTATGTCAAATCGCATACAAATCGGATCCTATCTAGTATCCTATCTGTCCTATCTGTCCTATCTGTCCTATCTGTCCGATCTGTCCGATCTGTCCGATCTGTCCGATCTGTCCTATCTGTCCTATCTTCCTATCTGTCCTATCTAGTGGCGCCGTGAAAGTAAAGAAGTACCGTTTGAGTTAGTGTACCATACCTCCCAACATGACCCTTTCCAGGAGGGACACAATGCTCTGTTTCTGGACTTCCCTCTTAATGTTTGATTGTTATTACCTGTGTGGAAACACCTTTCTTATCCATTTACCTGTTTAGAACAGGTAATAGCAATCATTCGTTAAGAGGGAAGTCCAGAAACAGAGCAAAGTCGTAGGTCAGAGATGGGGAACCTTTGGCCCTCCAGCTGTTGTTGGACTACACATCCCAGCATGCCCTGCTACAATTTGCTATTTGGCCATGATAACACTGTTGCAGGGAATGCTGGGATGTGTAGTCCAACAACAGCTGGGGCCAAAGGTTCTCTAACCCTGACCTAGGTGGTGCACTTAACATAGATAGTCGTTTGGTCGACTGATCTAGGTCGACATTAGGTCAACAACACTAGATCGACATGCTGAAAGGTCGACGTGGAACAAGATCGACATGGTTATAGGTCAACATGAGGAAGGTCGACAGGTCATAAGGTCGACATGGGGATTTTCACTGTTTTTTGAGCCGACATGTGCCGACAGGCGGTATTTCATGCCCTACCTTCCACTAGGGCATGGAGTGAGATTATAATAGTGTGGCGAGCGAAGTGAGACACTGTGCCCAAAGCATTGCGAGCGATGCGAGGGTCCGATTCTCACTTCCAACTGTGTCCATGTCAACTGTGTTGACATTCGGGTCAAAAAACAGCGAAAACCCCATGTCGACCTTATGACCTTCCTCATGTCATCCTAACGTCCATGTCTACCTTTTCCCATGTCAACCTTTTCCCATGTCGACCTTTCTGCATGTCGACCTAGTGACTGTCTGACCAACGCTTGTCTGACGAACAATCCAGTTCCCAGGACCTGGGTAGAAGTCCCGTGTAAAGGGACACGGCGTGTCCCATTTACACTGCCGCTGACAGGGGTCTGACCCGCTGAAGACCCGGGGTTTTGCAGCGGTGTAAAAGGGGTATTAATTTGCTCGTTGCCAAGGGAGACTAAATTTGCTCATTGCCGAGCCCCCCCTCCCCCCCCCCCCCAAATGAAAGTTAAAAGAAGGCCCCCTCCCCCTCCAAATTAAAGTTAAATGTACTACACAGCCCAGCAAACAGAGATCTAGTAAAAAAAAAAAACACATGTGCACTGCCTAATTTATGTCTGTGTGTCTGTGTGTTCATACTTCTACTACACACCTTTCTGTGATACTACTGGTGAACTCAGGTGAAGCAATCTTGAAATGCCTGCCAGTGCCAATGCCTCTGCTCTGTCTGCTGTTGATGTGTAGTCACCAGACCTCCCTCAGGGCTTCCAGATTCAGAAGAATCTAGATCTGCACGTGACACAGCAACAGCAGCAGCAGCACAAGCAGCCAATTAGAAGAAAATATCTCAGCTGCCAAAGGGGGCAGTGCTGAGCTCAAGCAATGCAATGTGCATTGTATTGTATGTAATGCTAAGCGAAACCGATCCGGATCACCATTTTGGGATCGGCGGCTCGCTCGTTCCTTTGATGGATCCGTTCAAAAGAACCGGATCGTTCGCGAACGACACATCTCTACCTTATACTGTCTCTCCTGTCCAGTGATTCTATCTCTGGTTACCTATACCTACTCTCTCTCTCTCTCTCTCTCTCTCTCTCTGTGTGTGTGTAGTGTATACGTATATACTGTATATTGGCAGGTGAAATCTCCAGAGCTCTGCAGAGAGTAACCTGCATGAAAGGTACAACTCAGTTTACACTGTTATCTGAGAACACTGTGATAGACAGCATCTAACCCTGGGTTATCATCCCATAGGGATAGCCCTGTCTGGCCTCCTCAGATCACTGAGGTGATGTCCCCTTTGTCCTCAGAGGCCACAAGGGGAGATTTTTATGTAGCCTCTGCTTGCAAGCCTTACAAGTGTCTCTTTGCCTTGTACCCCTCATTTCTTACAGAAAGAGATGGTGTCCCTAGCATTATTACAGAGTCAGAGTGGACATGCAGATTTGGGGGAAGAGTTTGCAGACAGCAGGGTCATACAGAGGACAAGGGCAGCTTCAGCTCTTGCAGTTTTGTTACATTGTAAGATACAGTGCACAGACTCTTGCAGTGCTGTCAGTACACATGCTATGCTGCCATTACAGGTGACACAGAGGTCACTGCCTTACTCTGAGGCCAGGCTACAGTGTACAGATACAGTGTACACATACTGAGGGCAGCAGCAGCAGCCACATCTCTTGCTGGGCTGTCAGTACACATGCTCGGCTGCCATTACAGGTGACACAGAGGCCACTGCCTTCCTCTGAGGCCAGGCTACAGTGTACTACAGATACAGTGTACACATACCAAGGGCAGCAGCAGCCACAGCTCTTGCTGTGCTGTTAGTGTCCACAGCTCTTGCTCTGCTGTTAGTGTTGTACCACATGTTATGCTGAGATTACAAGTGACACATAGGTCACTGCCTTACTCTGAGGACAGGCTACAGTGTACACATACAGAGGAAAGCCTACAGCTCTTGTTGTGCTGTTACTGTGTTGTGTCACATGCTATGCTGAGGTTACATGTGACACAGGTCTCTGCCTCACTCGGAGGCCAAGTTGGGTACACCAAAGTACAAGGCTTGTATCTGTACTGGGTACACATACAGAGCTGGTACCTGTGTGAGTACTGTTTGGTACAAAGCACATAGCCAAACGACTGGGTGTCTGGACTATTTAAAAAAATTACAGACATTTTAAGAATCAGGATGGTTTAAGCAAAATCGTTCTTTTTGTGTGAGCATCACCCAGGCTACCATTGTTTATTACCTTCTCCCTGCAATTGGCAGGGCACAAGAATAAAAACAACCAATTTGTACACTCCGATGTTGGTACTTTAACCAGGAATAATGTTCTGTTTAAGGAGAGCTGGTAGCTTTCTGGGTGGATACAGCTGTCAAAAAAAAAAATAAAAAAAAAATTGGTTGGTGAAATTCTCTGCTAAATTACATTAGCAAGCCTTATATAATGATTCCAATTGCCAATGAAAATGGCCGTGTCTGTTTCAGCGACATGCTGGGATGTGTAGTTTCACAGGAGCTAGAAGGCCGCAGGTTGTACATGCCTGCTCTAGAGCGTAAGCCAGTTTTGGCAGTCACATACAGTAGGTGGGGTCTAATGAACGATACGACCATATTGCTAACACTATCAGTTCTTATACTACTACTCCCAGCATCCGCCGCCATACACTACTTTCCTATATACAGTTTCCCAGAGTGTTTGTGCCACAATAAATATAACAAAAGGCATTGTAACCCCTCCGCATCATTTCAGCCGAGTCGGGTGCGGTCCAAAAGGGCCACCCCGGGGGGGCGCGGTGCAGTGTCCGCAGGTTGGACGGGGGGGGGGGGGGGTCACAGGCAGCCTGCACTGCTGTCTGCTATACCCTGCAGACAGCAGTAGCAGAGGAGGTGAATGGATGCCTGTGAGCGGCATCCATTCACCTCCCGGACAAGGGGTGGACGGGGGCTGGGGGCAGCCCAGCAGATTACCTTAGTGCTGGGCTTGCCCCCAGCGCAGCATTCCGGGTCCTGGCGGCGGCGATCGGAGATGACATAATCTCCAAGCGGCAGGGGGGATGCGACAGTGGTGTAAAAGGGTGCAAACGCAGGGTCACACCCGGCTTGAAGCAGGGATCAAAAACCCGGATGCGACCTGGCGTTTTTGGTATAAAAGGGGTACTATTAACTAGTCTATGAATCTGATGTAGATGATGTAGATCACTTTTCTTTGTGGTTACAACATACTTCCCTCCAATTGAAAACTACAGTCAGGAAAATTACAGTAGGATGCGCCAAGCGCCTTTGTAAGGGGCGTGTCACACAGTGCCCAAAGGGCGTGTCTAACTCCACATGGAGCAGTACGGATGGTGTAATGGTTAGCATTACTGCCTCACAGCACTGAGGTAATGGGTTCAATTCCCACCATGGCTCTAACTGTGTGGAGTTTGTATATTCTCCCCATACTTGCGTGGGTTTCCTCCTGGTACTCCAGTTTCCTCCCACAATCCAAAAATATACTGGTAGGTTAATTGGCTTCCAACAAAATTAACCCTGGAATGTGTGTGTGTGTGTGGTAGGGATTAGATTGTAAGCTCCACTGGGGCAGGGACTGATGTGAATGTTCAAGTATTCTCTGTAAAGCGCTGTGAAATATGTGTGCGCTATATAAGAAACTGTTAATAAATAAATAAACCTATGGGCGTGTCTATGCCTAAATGCTTATTGTGAGATATTTCTATAGAACATTAAGTCTATAGAATTTTTGAAAGGTTTTTTTTTTTTTTGAAAGAATGATTTTTATTTCAAAGCATCATATAGATAGAACCATACATTGCCTGAATAAAAGTATGCAGACTTCCAGCAACAGTACAGAAAACTAAATGTAGAGGGTGATTCAGACCTGCTTGATTGGCTGCAAGTAACTTTTTCGGTACATCTTTCTAGTATGGCGTAGGACAGTGGTTCCCAAACTTTTTTTAAATCCCAACACCCAAGAGCAGTGGTTCTCAACCTCGGTCATCAGGACTCCCCAACAGTGTACATTTTCCAGGCCTCCATGCAGGATCACAGGTGAAATACTTTGCTCCACCTGTGATCTTTTAAAATGTGTCAGTGAATAATGAGTGCACCTGCCGGGTGACCTGGAAAACGCAGACTGTTGGGGGGTCCTGAGGACCGAGGTTGGGACCCACAGACCTAGAGAGAGTATCAGAATTTTTTTCACAGCAGCACTAGGCTAAAAGTTTCTTTATTGAAAAATGCCAAAAAAATATATATTTAGTTGATTGTTTATATCGTACTTAAAAGTAATTATGTGGTGAGGCAAGTGATTCACTTCTGTTATCACATATTTTACGATTGGCAGCCACCAGCACTGATTTTGCCTATTATTTTGACCATATTTATAATTACATGACCAGATTAATGTTTTATTCTCAAGACACTGTTATAAATACTCGCAGAGGTTTTCTCAATGCCACAAATCCTTTTCCAGGATGAGCTGAATTAAAACAGTAATAAAACCCACAATAAATATGACTGTTTGTTTTAGAGCAGTATTGGAGTTTAGGGGATTTACTAGTATCAGGGTAGAACCCCTGGGGTCAGTGTGATACTGACAGGTGTCACAACTGAAGATGTACTGTAACAAGAGACTGTTTAGAATTGGTAACGGTGAGCGGCGGTTATACAGTAGTGAAGAGTTTTCATAAAAGTGTAGAAAGAGGTGTTTATATAAAGAAGGGGCAACATGCATGGGTAGAAATATTTGTGAACTGAACGTAGCAGCTGCCGGGTGAGTTGGCGGGGTACCACAGGCGATTCCCCACCCTAGCAGATGGGGGCCTTAAGAGCTGCAGAGTTATTCAAGTTGGGTCAAAATCTTCTTGTTGCGAACCACGGTGAAGGCAGATACATCTGACCATATCACCCTCCTTCTGTCATCCGTAGGACACAGAAATTAGTGTTCCTGCCCTTTTTGTGTCTGGGACTTTGCGCCCTTCCGCTGCCCCCCTGGTGCGCTGACACCCCGTTGCAAACTTTCTCATCCGCCCCCCCTGCATGCACTGAAACGCTGATGAGCTCTCTGCTGAAAGCTGTGTGTCTGTTGTTACAGATGTAGCCCGCCACCGTCCCCCATGCTGTTACCACTGCTGAAGTCCTGAGAAGTGAGCGGCATGGCAGCTCTTTAAAGTGACAAATCCCCCCCCCCCCGCCACAACGCTAAGCTGCTCTCTGCTAGCAGTGGCTGTCAGCTCTTCCTGCCGGCTAAGCCTCTCTCTCTCGCCTCACCCTCTCTCTCTCTCTCTCTCTCGCCTCAGAAGGCACCTTTTGAACCATTAAGGTCGGCGGACCTTAAGTTTCTCACATGGAAGCTGGTATTCTTGTTGGCAGTGGCATCAGCGAAGAGGGTGTCAGAGTTAGGAGCATTGTCATGCAAGTCTCCTTTCTTGATATTTCATGAGGATAGGGCAGTTCTTCGGACGGTACCTCAGTTTTTACCAAAAGTAGTCTCTGCTTTCCATCTAAACCAGGAGATAGTTCTACCTGTGTTTCAACCCCCAGAGGGTTCTAGAAAAAGGGACAAATTGAGGAATTTGGATGTTGTGCGTGCATTACGCATTTATGTGGACAGAGTTAAGAGTGTCAGAAAGACTGACACCTTGTTAGTGTTGTATGACATACACAAGATTGGTTGGCCGGCATCTAAGCAGACCATTGCTAGGTGGTTGCGCTCTGTGATAGCTTTTGCATACACTAAAGTTGGAAGGCCTGTTCCGGCAAGGATAAATGCGCATACCACCAGGTCAGTTGCCACCTCTTGGGCGGTTCGACATGGGGCAACAGCTGAGCAGGTTTGCAGGGCTGCCACTTGGTCATCTGTTCATACTTTTGCCAAATTCTATAGGTTCCATGAGTTCGCGTCGGAGGACGCATCATTCGGGCGAGCAGTGATGAGAGCTGCAGACCTGAGCGTACCCACACAAAGGACCGGCTCTGGAACGTCCCAGTGTTGAGCTGTGTCACCAGGACCATTGAAAGAGAAAAAGGGATTTTTGTAAGAACTTACCGTTCGAATCCCTTTCTCTGATATGGTCCTGGTGACACAGCGATCCCTCCCTTAGGCTCAGTAAGTATGCCAGTGTTCATGATGTTCATGTTTAATTGGTTAAAGTAACAGTTATTGTTAAAAAATGTGCATATAATATGTGCAGGCGTTTGTACTGAGTTAATGTATTCCAGTGGCTTTGAAAGATTGAACTGAAGAGTCCGGGATGCAGTAGGGGAGGAGCCTACCCTCTAAAAGATTTAGGATAGGTGCCTGGCTCCTTCGGACCCTCCTACATCCCAGTGTTGAGCTGTGTCACCAGGACCATATCAGAGAAAGGGATTCGAACGGTAAGTTCTTACAAAAATCCCTTTTTTGTGTATTTCAAAAATGTAAAGAAATAAAAAAAGTTTGGACATTTTCCGAGCAACAATCTGGTTGGAACAAATATTTTAACGACATTTTGGGTGCCACGAACGGTGAAACGGTGTCAAGGCATGCATTATATGTAATAGTAGAGTGCAAGACTAATAAAAAGACTAATAAAGAGATTACATCTCCATATGTGCCAAAGTGGTTTGTGCAAAAGGCTAGTGAACAGCTAACGAACCCAATACACCAATCATGTCCAAACTATGGCCCGCCAGCTGTTGTGAAACTGCAAGTCCCATCATGCCTTGCCACAGTTCTGCTATTAGGGAATACTAAAACTATGGCAAGGCATGCTGGGATGTGTAGTTTCAAAACAGCTAAAGGGCGCTTAGTGACAAACGAGCTTTAAAATCAAAGTCAATTGTTTGGTGACCCGACTCCCAGGCTGCACGTCACCTGGATTTCTCCTCGCACCCTTCGCGCACAGTAGGGCAATAAGCTGCATCTAGTTTATTTAGGGCGCAAAAATGCAGCCAACAAGACCAGGGCAAGGGCTGCGAACAATTCATTAGCTCCCACTACATTAGGCAAGAGCTACGGGTGCACAAAACAATTGAATCACCATTATATGTTGTTTAGCACCTTACATAAATTATATATATATTTTTTATTATTATTATTATTTTAATATGCAGTACAGTAAGACCAGCAACCCTTACCACCAGCATAGCTCTGCCCCAACACTCATGAAGCACCGCCTACATGTTTTGATTGGCCCACAATCCAATCAGTCAAAGAAAATGGATCACCATCAATAGGTAAAAACATTGATGGTCATCCATTGCACAATAGTGTGTATGCACTATTGTCATCAATTGCAAAGACGTCCATCCCTAAAGCTGTGCACACACAGTGCAAGTGAGCCTCTGTGCTAAGTTTGCAGTTAAGCACAGATGGCTCAGCATTGTGTGCTGAACAATCTGTCATCGCCAGTGTTCTCTGGTGTGAGAACACTGGCGATGACTAGATTTATAACTGGATGCAGTGTAAATCTAGTCAGGCAACAGCGACGCGCGGGACCGCGCAATCGTCATCACCAGAGGGTATACACGTGGAGTGATCCTTTTTTCATTTCTAAGCGATCTAGTCAGATCACTTAGAAATAAGCCTCATATTCCCCTGGGCGGGATGTATTAATGTAAATCGCCAGCCGCCGCGATGCTACCGCATATATACTAACATATGCGGCTAGCATCGGGTTGCGGTGACGGAGACCCCCGCGATACCTGTAATGTGGTGTGCGGGGGTCTCCGCCACATCCTGGCGGCTGTCAGTGTCCCCCTGCCTCTCCTCCTCCTCCCTACAGCCGGATGTCCTCCCGGCTGTGACACCTGCTGAGGGAGGAGTAGATCGATGGAGGATGGGTCGCAAGGACGGCGGGCGGCGATAGAAGCCCATAGGCATCTATAGGGTATCGCCACCCAGAGGTGGAGATACCCTGCCAGGCGGAGATGGGGCGGACGGATAATGGTACATAGGAAAATGTGGTAAAACCCCCGTTTTATCACATTTTCCCTTTAGTACATCCCGCCCCCTGTGTGTATGCCCCATTAGGATGGTAGATAATACAGTATACACTTTAGACTACAGTATAACTAATGTGACAATAATCCCTGTATAACCATCCAGCAAGCAATCCCGGCGGGTGACATGTACTTGGTGTCACCTGAACGCAGCAGTGATCCCAGCCTATATACAGTATGCCCAGTTATCCTACATCTGCACTAATGGCTATGTGCAGTTTGCTAGCCTGTACGGTTTGGCTCACCTGTATCTCACCACATTGGCATGCCGGGCACATATTTACCATTACACTCACATGTGTTTATTATCATAGAACATAGCAAAGCGCGCATAGCTACTGCAGCAGAGAGAGAACATATGGTATACACACAGAGGCTTCCCATAGATTATAATCTGGTCTATATACACCTGTGTCACACTTTGGGAAAGCAGATAGATAATATACAGTGTATAATAATGCAGACAGCACTGGGGCTGAGATATTACAACCTGAGCCATAGAGTAGCGCTGCTGAGGATACACTGGTATGCCCATACACATAGATATCCCCAGGAGCACCATGCAGCAGCCCTGTGGGAGTCACATACATGACCAACATACAGACTGAGCTCCAGTCCTCACCCACAGGTTGCTCAATGCTCAGGGGGTGTTCTGCACATGTGCACTTACCAGCCGCTTCTTCTACGCAGGGGCATGGCGTCCCAGTCAGTGACTGCCTCCATCAGAACAGCCGGCAGAGTGCTCATGTAGGGGGAGCAGCAGTGATGACGATGCATTATGTGCCAGGTGTAGTTCCAGCAGCTGCCAATAGGTGGCGATGGTGCGGCACAGCGTGAATGACGTCACTGCATTGTAGCTACGAGATACACGAACAGTCCGTGTATGAGTGGCTGGTACAGTGGCGTGTACCGTTAGTTCAGCGTCTGGGACAGCCACTCAGGCTGAGCCACCACGGGTTTGAATCCTCCTCCAGTGTCTGCTGTTTCAGGGGCGTGGGGTGTAGCGCCTTCGGATCCGGGAGCAGCCTGAGTTTTTGACTCATCCACTGATACCACAATATTTTCTGCTCAAACTACATAATATTAATAATTAGCCACCATATATAACCAGGAGGAATAACTTTAAGTGGGGGCAGGACGGAGTCTGTGTACAGACCAATTGTTCTAAATATACAGTTTATTCATTGGCACAAAACAGCAAAATAGGTTAAAATTAAAAAAGTGCATTAAGAAAAAAGTGAATAGAAATTGGAGCTGTGTGTCCGTGTCGCTGTACACTTATACAGTGCCCGTGTCAGCAGATTTCCACATACACAATTTTCTTTAATAACTCATGTCGACCTATTCCTGTGTTGACCTTTTTCATGCAGCCTTTTGGATTGTGTCGACCGTTTTCAGCATCAATTTAAACCAGGTCGATGTTTTTCATATGTAGACCTTTTCACTGCCGACCAAAAGATCTAATTACTGTCGACTTAATGACCCTCACCCCTGGTCACAGCGTCTATAAACTGTTATGTAGGACAGGAGACAAGTTCCGAAAACTAAAATAGCATAAATTCCCAAACGTTGGGCAAAAGAAGCAGCCTCTGTGTTTTCCTTCACATGTAGTCATACAGGTAGAGTCGGACAACAGGAATAATAGGCGCTACATGATAATGTATTTATAGCATTCCTCCCAACTGTCCTGATTACAGTGGTATGGTCCCGCTATTTGGAGCCTGCCCTGATGTCCCTTGAGGGGAGGTGATCATGGCTGCTCTGCTTTGTGGAGCAGCCGGTGATTGCTGGATAGGTGCCGTGCGCAGCAAGGAGAGACGGGGCTGGGTACGCTGGCAAAGAGGATGGAAAACCCGGGGCCTCGATGCCCGGTCCCGCCCCCGTTGCACATAGCCCCGCCCCTTTCCAGGGCCAGCTGCATGCAGGTCCCACTGATCTATTGGTAAAAGTTGGAAGGCATGTTCGATGTTCTGTGTATACAATACATTCCTTTTTCTTTTTTAATAGTAGGATCGGCAGCAATTAGCTGTATGCTCTGGCCTTCGTCTGCGGATCTTCGCCTCCAGTGAAGTGTATGGCCTTTGTCAAACATACATAAAAAAAAATAAAAAAATGATACCCGATCTATTGTCTGCGGGCAGACGTGATTCTAGTCTGGCTCTAAACACAGATATTTCTCCATTCCCAGGAGAGAAATTGGCCTCACACCACTTGCTGAAACACAGGGGCGGATTGGCCCACCGGGAAACCGGGCCGTTTCCCGGTGGGCCGGCACATTTTAGAGTCATAGCGGCCGCCCACCCTCCCTGGCTGGGCCGCGGCCACCAAACCGCCATCTCCGCGGTTACCGGCCGCGGCCGCAGCAAAATGCCCTGAATAAACATGGCCGCGGCTGTGGCCGAAGTTGAAATGGCCGCGGGAGGGCTGGTGCGCATGTGCGGCCGCACACAGCACCTCCCGCGGTGCTTACAGCCCGACTGACACACTTCCGGGTTTTGCGGCGCCACCCTTCTCCCCGCCAGCGGAGCTCTGAAGCCGCGCAAAAAATTAAATGTATGTGAGCGGCTGCTGGGAGAGAGAAGTGCGGATGCTTCAGTAATGTCCACAGCTGTGTCTGCTTTCATTGATGCTTTGAGTAGGGCACTCAAAGCGGCAATGAAAGCAGACACAGCTGTGGACATTACTGAAGAATCCGCACTTCAGGGCGATGGTTGCTGCTGGGAATCAGAAGCAGCGCTGC
Source organism: Crinia signifera (assembly GCF_055691185.1). Lineage (NCBI taxonomy): Eukaryota > Metazoa > Chordata > Amphibia > Anura > Myobatrachidae > Crinia > Crinia signifera. The sequence goes on along the minus strand of NW_028142019.1, from coordinate 110,394 downwards.
AGCGGTCGGGTGCCTACCTCGGGGGATCAGCAGCCAGAGGAGCCGGCTTGGTGACAAGCAGAACAGGCAGGGATCGAATGTGTTCCTCACTTGATTTGTATGCCTGGGGGCTCCACTCTACACTCTCCCTGCACAGAATGCCTTCTGTGGTAGGGCTGTAAGGGACTTTACGCTAACATCCCCCCGTCATTTAGGTGCTTATTTTTTTTAAATCTAGTTTAAGTTGCAGCTGACACCAGAGACGGGAACTGCGGTCTGAACCTTGCGGGAACCAGAAGCAGACAGCTAGAGACGGGAGCCTGACCCACAAAGCTGCTTGAAGCTGACACCAGAAGCAAGAGTCAGGAGCTGAGGTATGAACCTGGTGCTAGCCGGAAGCTGATATCTAGAAGCACGAGCCTGGAGATCGGATCGGACACTCGCAGCTGCCGGGAGCTGGCAACTAGAAGCAGGAGCTGTGCAGCAGCCTGGAGCTGACAGCCGGAGGTAAGTCGGGGGGTCGAGCGCAGCTTAGGATGTGGCAGTATGGCCCTCTACCTCACAAGCTGCTTCACACCACACTTGCACCAATGTTACATAACTCCCTCTTTCTCTCTCTCTCCGACTCTCCCTTTCTATCTCTATCCACCCCTCCGTCACTCTTTTCCTTTCTCTCCTTTCCTTTACAGCTGATTTCTCCCTCCTCTCTATTTCTCTCTCCTCTCCTTCTCTCTCCTCTCCTTCTCTCCCTTCTCTCTCTTCCTCTCTCTCCTTCTCCTCCTCCCCCCTTCTCTCTCTCTACATCCTTAGCCTCTCTATCTCCCTCCCTCTCATCCTCTTTTACTTTGTCTCTCCCTCTCCATTATTATTATTATAATTTTATTTATAAGGCGCCACAAGTGTTTCGCAGCGCCGTACAAAGGAACAATACAGGGAGACAAAGCTTGGCATAACATTGAATAAATAACAAAAATACAGTACAAATAAAGAGCGCCACAGATCAATACACATTACAGCTTGGATATAAGTAGTGAGGACTCAATCAACATACAACTAGAGGCTTGATGCCAATGATGGAGAGGAGTATGCGGACAAAGATGGTCACTGAGTGTTGGAGTATAGGAGAGCTGTGAGTGAAATGTGAAGAGAAGTGGGCTTTGACAACAGGAGGGAAGAGGGCCCTGCTCAGAGGAGCTTACAATCTAGTAGGAAGGGGAGACAGACAGATTGCAAGAGGTGCAAGCGAGTGGGTGGTGGTTAGATAGCAGGATGTAAACAGGCAGGGGGTCGGAGAACCAGCTGGTTTATGCAGTGGAAGGGTACGCTTTGATGAATAGGTGAGTTTTCAGTGCCTGTTTGAAGCTTTGCAAGGTCGGGGAGAGTCTAATGGAGCGAGGGAGTGCGTTCCACTGAGGGGGTGCAGCACGGGCAAAGTCCTGTACTCTAGCATGGGAAGCAGTGATCAGGGTGGAGGAGAGACGACAGTCGTCATTTCCCTCTACCCCTCTCTTTCTATCTCCCTCCTTTCTCTCCCCCTCTTACCCTTCTCTCCGCCTCTCTCCCTATCCATTCCCCTCTATCCCACTCCACCCTTCCCCTCTTACCCCCTTCCCTTTTTTCCCTCTGTCCCCTCTCCCCCCCTCCCTCCTCTTTCCCCACTCTCTATTTCTGTCACCTCTCTCTTCTGTCATCCAATGCCTCTACCTGCCATCCTCTGTCACACATTGCCTTCCCCTGGCATCATCCACTTACTACCTCTTTTACTCTCTCCCTGAGGTCACCCACTGCTTATCTCTATCACCCTTTGTCTCTCTTTGTAAACCACTGCCACTCTATCTCCCACTATCCATCCCCATCGTCCACTACATCACCCTCTACCTTTCCCCGGTGTGACTGTCACTATCTCCCCATTTCCCTCTCTCTCCTGTTGGTCTCTGACTTTTTTAGACATCACTCTTTGCCTCTTCCTGTTACCTTTTCACTGTCACCCACTGCCTCTCTACATCATTTCCTTTGAGACCACACCATTGTAAGGCCATGGCCATTGTTCCAGTTTTTTTACTTTTTGCACTGGGAGCCGAATTGCCAAGAAACAGTCCAATTGTTTTTGGCTGAGGGGATCAAAATTTCTAGTTACGCCACTGAAACCCCCCCCCCCCCCCCACACACACACAGCCTAACCCTAACCATACTCGCACCCCTGCGGCCTAACCTTAACCCTACTCATATCCCTCACAGGCCTTACCCTAACTAAAAAAAACACACACACAACCTAACCATACACCCCCTGCCCCCCTGCAGCCTAAACCTACTTCTACACACAACTCAGCCTAACCCTAATAATAATTCTTTGCAGCCTAGCTATAACCATACAAATACTGCTCCCGCCTGTCCCCTTATCCACACTACCACTACTCCAGCCGGCCCCTGCTTCCCACTACTGCTCCCGCCTGTCCCCTTATCCACACTACTCCTACTCCAGCCTGCTGCTGTTTCCCACTACTGCTCCCAGCCTGTCCCCTTATCCACACTACCACTACTCCAGCCGGCCCCTGCTTCCCACTACTGCTCCCAGCCTGTCCCCTTATCCACACTCCCACTACTCCAGCCGGCCCCTGCTTCCCACTACTGCTCCTAGCCTGTCCCCTTATCTTCTCTATTACTACTCCAGCCTGCCCCTGCTTCCGACTACTGCTCCCAGCCTGTCCCCTTATCCACACTACTACTACTCCAGCCTGCCCCTGCTTCCCACTACTGCTCCTAGCCTGTCCCGTTATCTTCACTATTACTACTCCAGCCTGCCCCTGCTTCCCACTACTGCTCCTAGCCTGTCCCCTTATCTTCTCTTTTACTACTCCAGCCTGCCCCTGCTTCCCACTACGGCTCCTAGCCTGTCCCCTTATCTTCTCTATTACTACTCCAGCCTGCCCCTGCTTCCCACTACTGTTTCTAGCCTGTCCCCTTATCCACACTACTATTACTCCAGCCGGCCCCTGCTTCCCACTACTGCTCCTAGCCTGTCCCCTTATCTTCTCTATTACTACTCCAGCCTGCCCCTGCTTCCCACTACTGTTTCTAGCCTGTCCCTTTATCTTCTCTATTACTACTCCAGCCTGCCCCTGCTTCCCACTACGGCTCCTAGCCTGTCCCCTTATCTTCTCTATTACTACTCCAGCCTGCCCCTGCTTCCCACTACTGCTCCTAGCCTGTCCCTTTATCTGCACTACTACTCCAGCCTGCCCCTGCTTCCCACTACTGCTCCTAGCCTGTCCCCTTATCCACACTACTATTACTCCAGCCTGCCTCTGCTTCCGACTACTGCTCCCAGCCTGCCCCCTGCTCCCCTCCAGGCCTCACTGTACAGTACCCACCCATAGCCACTATCCGCTCAAACCCCTGGCTTCCAGTATATACCTCTCTGACTTGTACACTACCGACAATATCCCTGCCCCCCCAGGAACATACACTGTCCATGCTACCCCAAGTCCTCCTAGCCACAGTACCCCCACCCCAGGGACATATACTTTCCACACTTTTTTGTGTGTGTGGAGCTCAATGTGTTTTTATTTTATTTCTGTGGGGGCTAATGGTTAATGTTTGCCCTGTCAGGGGTCAATGTATTTATTTTACCTGTTTGGGCTATCAGTAAATATCATTGTTTTCTATTTGAGCCAGTGTTTTATCTGGGGGGGAGAGGGGTGACAATGTGTTTATTCCTGTGGGGGGCAAATTGATTTTGATGTTTTTTTTTTCCTGCTGGTGCAAATGTGTTTGTATTTTCCTGCGGGGCCAGTCCATATATTTGGTGCACGGCCATGCACCAGGGCAGTGTAATGGCATTAGCATATAGCTGCAGATGCAACTGCAGCAAAAGTTGCAAGAAAGGCCGCAACTGCATGCAACCTGGAATTCTACCCTATAAGTAGGGATCCCGCCCCCTTTCACAGACCCCACCCCCTCAGCAGACTCCACCCCCATTAGGGCTGCTTTCATAAATTTCCCGGGCTGGTTTTTCATCCCAATCCGCCCCTGCTGAAACAGGTAAGGATCATATGGTCGACCTAAAGATTGTCGACAGTCATTAGGTCAACATACTGCAAGGTCGACATGGGTCAAGGTCAACAGGTCATTTGGTCCAAAAAAGCATTGGGTCAAAATGGTCTAGCTCTGGGGTAGCCAACCCTAGTCCTCGAGAGCTACCAACAGTGCATGTTTTGCAGGTCTCCTCACAGAATCACAAGTGAGCTAATTAGCTCCATCTGTATCTTTTAAAATGTGCCAGTGATTAATGAGTGCAGCTGTGCAGCAGCTAGGTTGTCTGTAAAATGTGAACTGTTGGTAGCTCTCGAAGGCTAGGGTTGGCTACCACTGGTCTAGCTCAACATGGGGTTTTTTACTTTTTTTTTTACCCGAATGCCGACAGTCAACATGGACACAGGATTAAGTGCACCGCATCCCCTCGCATGTCTGGCTGTGCTTGGCACTCTATGTTATTCTCCCACCGCACCCTAGTGCAGGCGTTCCCAACCACGGTCCTCAAGGCACACCAACAGTACAGGTTTTAATGATATCCAGGCTTGAGCACAGGTGACTTAATTAGTACCTGTGATTTGGATTAATCCATCTGTGCTGAAGCCTGGATATCACTAAAACCTGCACTGTTGGTGTGCCTTGAGGACCGTGGTTGGGAACGCCTGCCCTAGTGGATGGTAGGGCATGAAATTCCGCCTGTCGGCACATGTCGGCTCAAAAAACCCCCCAAAAATCCAGTGAAAAACCCAGTCGACCTAGACCATGTTGACCTAATGACCTGTCGACCTAGACCCATGTCGACTTTGCAGTATGTCGACCTGATGACTGTCGACCATCTGATATCGCTGATACAGGTTAATAGATAGAGGCTATCAATCCGAACGGCCTGTAATTGGTATAGCTATCTCACCCCTGCATTACTATATTAAGTATCAATTGGTAATGGGGGAGGCGCACCCAGGAATATGTATTAGACTTGGAAGCAAAGAAAGATAAAGTATTCCTACAAGGGGCAATCTAGGTTAGCATATATTAATGTTCTGATTAATGTTATAGGTACATTAATAAAGTGACCCAAGAAACAGAGAATTGGCTAAAACATGATGTTTATTGAATCATTTATTAAGGACAGCGAAATATTAAAAACATAAGTGAAAAGTGATAAATGTGAAATAAAGTGCATTAGAAAAAAAATTAAAATAAGTCTGTTACGTGTGTGTTATCGGTCATAGCATGTGTGTCTGTAATACTGTTATTAATCTCCACGCAAATATCAATTATTGCTCTAATTAGGCAGTCTTGTAAATTCATCAACAAAGGGACATGTGCACGTTTCAAGATGACGGGTGCAGCAAAATTGTTAGGAATAAAGGTGCGTACACACGGGGCAATATGATCGCTGGCAATATATTGCTAGATTATATTGCCCAGTGTCCCGTTTTGTGAAAACGGGAGCGCGCACCCGGCGATTTATCGCTGGTGCACACTCCAATCACTGGCAATATGGTCGCTCAGCAACCATATTCCCAGCTATTTCAGCCCCTATCGCCCCCGTGTGTACACAGCATAATCGCCCCCGGATGACGTCAGCGAACCGGGACCAGGGCGGTCTTTTCGTATGGGCTTAATGGGCACTTGCTCTGGGGCCCCAGGTGTATAAGGGCCATACTCTGATAGCTGAGGATCCCCTTTTTCCAGGGATACCAGCATTTTTAAAATCGGCCCTGGAGAAATGGAGATATCCAACTTCAAAGCAGCAGTCCACATCTGACCTGTTAATTGCACTTCCCAGTCAGAATTCTCAGGTTCTCTCTGACTTAAGGTGCCCATACACGTCTCGATGCGGGCGTGCATTTTGAGCTTAAATAGCACGCATCGCATTCATCCTTGTACATGCGTTGTGCATACAATGCGATGAAAAGCAAGTACAAAAAGTATGTGCAGCACATACTTTTCTCTTTCAATGGTCCTGGTGACACAGCTTCACATTGGGATGTAGGAGGGTCCGCAGGAGCCAGGCACCTATCCTAAAGCTTTTGGAGGGTAGGCTCCTCTCCTACTGCATCCCAGACTCCTCAGTTCGTGTTAGGTGCCCACTGGAGTGGGTGCTATTCTAAAGGGCTGCCGGAGCAGCCGAAGGAGTAGAGTTAGTTAGGGTTTTTATTATTTTATTAACTTTTACACTAGCTAGGTAGGCACAGTGTGAGGATTCTCATTAGTGAATCCTCACACTGCTAGCACAGCAGGAGCTGACAGAAGCGCGTCCTGTCAGCTCACTGTGCACAGGGGAGACGCTGCCTGGCCTCCCTGTGCAGTGCTTACAGCTTCTTTTAAGAAGCTACGAAAACTCCACAGAATGATACTGAGCGCTGATTACCTATTCTACCGACTGTCCAGGATACACAACCAGTGTCCAACATACAAATTCTCAGTTGAAGTAAAAAAAATTGTGACATCTAGTGGTGCGAATAGGAACTGCAGGCAATCATCCCGATCATCCCTTTTTGTGATCATCCTTTTAGTACATCCGCAAATGGTGCCCTGCATACACAAATACATCCACTATAACCACAAACCCTAGCATACTACACATCCTATAACTAGCGAGTCTACCACATACCGACATCCTAAAAAAGAAACCTCCTCTATTACCCATAACGCCCAGCATAAACACACAACAGCGCACATATACCTGTACCACAGCCGCACAGCATCTGCCATGAGCCTGACGTCTGCCTTGTGTCCCGTGTCCTCGGCTCCTGCAGCAGGAGGTGCTGGGTCGTCCTCTGCTCCGCCTGTTGTGCTGTTCTGGGTCGGCCTCTGCTTCCACCCCCGGCTCCTATCAGGCTGGGGATCCTCCTCTATCCTCTCCTCCGCTGGGCTGTCACCTGTCCTCTGAGCAGCTCCTGTCCTTGATGTTACATCGTGTTCTTAACTTACTTTCGGGCAGGCATCTCTACGGGCAGCTCCGCACCACTGAGGGGGCTTCTACAGGTCTCCAGCTAGGGGTCCTTTGCATGTCCTCCAGTCCTGGTTCCTCGAGAGCGGGTGTCCTTCGCGGTGCCTGCGCACCTTGGTCTCCACTTGCTGCGTCCTCTATCTTCTTCGGAGCAACTTCAGGAGAATCCTCCGGCTGGGTGTGCTCCCAGGTAATTTACCCCCTCAGCACCTTCTTCCTTGAGGTTCTAGTCTTCACCCTCTCGGCTCCTCCACAGGCAGGCACTATGTAGGACACCTCGGCAGCACACATCATTCTGTTCTCTCTGGGTTTGGGGCTCCTCCTGTGGTTGGCAGCTAGTGGGGGCAGCGCGGTTCCCTTCCCTCTGGCAGGTGGCAGCAGTAGGGGACTTGGAGGAGCCTGGCTCTCCTGGCGCCATTCCTGGTCTCACAGCTGCGCAGCCTCCGCTCCTTACAGGTCAGCAGCTCACAGCACTGCACAGGCCCTTGTCCTCTCCAGGGATCACTCTTCCCGGTGCCGGCTCTCTCTGTTGTGGGTTATGCATCGCTGCAGGACCGCCTCTGATCCCCCTGCCCTACCTCTCTATAGTCCCTCTCACTGGCTCACCCGCCATATCCTGTACTGGCTGTATCATATATTTTTATATTTCTTTATACTCAAAGGCTATATATCCCCCTTCCCACACAGATTTAAGTTGCGACTATTTGACACAGTGGCTGCCTTGATAAAGGTACCAGCGGGGACCGAAACGTCAGAAGATCTCTCTTGCAGAAAATAAACTTTGGATTACCTCCTGGTTGTACCTCCATTGAACTACAGACTGGTGAGTGCTGTTTATTCCCCCAGTGGGGGTTCTTTCTGGTATCTATCTATCTAAGGAATTATCCAAGCAGGCAGCGGCACTCCATGGGCTTAACAATGTGTTTATTGGAGGTGACCGACGTTTCGGGGACTGGATACCCCTTTGTCAAGGTGTACAACGCGTGCGGGTGACACAGCAAACATTTAAATACATACAGCATGTGCATACTCACCATTCCCGTACGTGGAGCGTCCCGGTTGCGTCCAGTGCGGCTTCCGGTGCGGGCGGATGTCAGTGGGCGGAGCCTCACTGCATCATCACGCTCCCCTCTGTTGTAGATGGGTTGCTATGGTGACCCCACCGTATCGCCCACTTCTGTATGACAACCTCCGCTCCAGGATCCGGGTTTGGCTTCTGCCTATAACAACACATAAATGGCACATAAATAACCTACATTAAAACAGTAAAACAATGTTAAAAAATGGTGCAAGTTGGGGGGCGTGGCTACGCTGCGGAGGAGAGCGGACGCATCCAGCCTGAGCTCCCGCTCTGCTTTCCTCCGTTAACATCTTTATTCTATCCCCTCTACTCCAAGACCCTCTCCCTCACCCCCAGCCGTCCCTACCACCTCCCAGCATCAATCGGGTAGCAGCTGCAGAGCCGGGGAGTGCTCCGTGCGCTCTCGCGGGTTGCGGCCTACCCGTTCCACAGAAGCCGGGGCCTCGATTTTAGACGCGGCGGCCGGGACGGAGCAGGAGGCCGCTCGAGGCGGCGCTGCGACCCACTGGCCTCAGTCGGCGGGACACCCAGCATCCAGGAGACCCCTCCGTGACGGGGAGCCGCTGGTCCCCAACAGCAGGACCAGAGCAGACACAGCAGCTCAGGCGGACGCCCCGATCACCGGGCGGCCGCCATCTTGGATTTCCCCGAGGAGAGGCAGACATCCAACAGGTTAGTCCTGGACCACCGGAGACACACAACAGACTCTCCCACGGGCACACACCTCACACAATACCAAGGTGAAAATCCCTCCTGCCCTCCCCTCACACCCTGGTGGGCCTAACTAAACGTATAGAGGCCTGATAGACTGCAGGGGCACAACTGCAGAGAGACCCCTGGCGCAGGCACTCTAGATAACTAAGATCTGTTGGTGCCCCGTGGCTCAGGAGTGCCCCTAACCCAGCAGACACCTTCCTTAACAGCCCTCACTGACCTCCGGGCAGTGAACTTACCGTGAGACATCACCAGGTGCCCCAGCTTGAGTGTCAAGGACTGCTCTCTCCCCTCTGGGGACCAGTGCGAGGACCTCTCATCCTGATCGTTGACTGCCTCCTGGGGCCTCGAAAGACTCAATCCGCACCCGGCGGCCCCACACTCCCTCCCGCCCGGTCCTCCTCCATTACAGAAGCCCCCGGCCTCAACTCCAGCCTCGGCGGGTCCCTCCCGCTATAACAACCCTCCTACCCCCCTGATAGCCGGGCAAGACCGTTTATTTGCCCCACCTGGTGCAATTGGCGGCGAAATATCAGCTCAAGGGCCGGTCCCTGGGCTCAAAGGGGAGAGACTCCCTACCCTAAACAGTTCAACCTCCTCCGTGGAGGTCAGGACAATCATCAACATGCTCTCCTGAACTCACTTGGTAACCCGCGGGGACCAAGGCTATCCCTCACTACTGATCACCTCAGCCATTTCCACTCCACAAATACCACGTTTACACTTTGATCGCTGACCTAGGCCACGACCGATCTTGTTTATTATGTCTCAGAGACACAAGAAAACCCCCCAACCATCCGGAAACTTCTTCGGCTCCAAATCTAAGAATTCTTCAAGCAGCATGCAGCTCTCAGACTCCCCTTCCCAACATGAGACGGCAGAAACGACTATAGACCCCCACATTCAGGCAGTTATGACCGGACTCCTGGAAGGGGTACAAAGTGCATTCAAACAGGAGCTAGCCAAGGCAGTCTCGGAGTTCAGGTCCGACCTGACAGCTCTAGGCAACAGAACTGACGCTTTAGAATCAAAAACAGACGACTTATGTCGTTCCCAATCCCGTCTGGATAAAGAACTCTCCAGACTCCATGAAGAGATGGAGGCCCTCAAAGAGAGACAAGAAGATCAAGAAAATCGCTCTCGACGCAACAATTTGCGCATCCGCAACGTATCGGAAACTGTTCTTAGTTCCTCTCTACCAACATTCCTGAAAGAATTCTTTCAACAAATAGCTCCTTCGCTTTCAGACGAGGATTGCCTTCTAGACAGGGCCCACAGAGCCCTTCGCCCGAAACCCCCCGCATCACAACCCCCAAGAGACATTATTGTCCGATTCCATTATTATCACACAAAAGACAAGATCCTCTCAACCACCAGAGACTCCCCAACCACCCAATTCCGAGACATGCAACTACAAATATTTCAAGATTTAGCCCCCTCGACCATCCAAAAACGGCGCGATCTACAACCGGTCACTAAAATCCTTCGTCAACATAAGATTCGCTATAGGTGGGGTTTTCCTTTCATGCTACAAGTGTCGGCAAATGACGCACTGCACAACATCAAGACTCTGACCCAAGGTCAAGACCTTTTGGCCAAGCTAGACCTTCTTCCATCCCCTTCATCAGGAGCCGAAGCGGGTCCCTCTACCCCTAGACCTCAGCGACACTCCCCTCCACCACCAGATTGGACAAGGGTTTCTCGTCACCGAGTGGAAAACGGCGAGCCTAACTGAACTCATGTTCACCTAAACTGAAGTATATCGTAGTAGGCCCCATGTGTGTGCTTACAACAACGACCTTCTATGGGTGAGATCCACCCCTGTTATATTGTTTATTCTGTTTAGTTCTATCCGTAGAGTTAATAATTATATGTGTAGAGACTTACAACATGTTAGCTTAAGTAGTTTCGACAGTTCTCTATAGCTTGGGATGCTATTGGTCCCGGCGGTTCCTAACACGCCAGTACTACGCTTCTTCACTCCCCCACAAATTCCCTTTCACAAATGTTTAGACTATTTGTAAAAATTTGTTTTCTTGTAGCGGCCCCTATTTGGGACCCTTCTCCTCAGGGTAATAGCCCTTTTGGGCTCTCTCTTCTCATCTATCAGTTATTTTCTTTTCTTCTCTGGTGTCCTCTCGGTGCCTCTCCCCCTCCTCTCCTCTTCCCTACCCTTTACCTCATAGGGTGGCCTTCCTGTCCCCCTCACTCTACCCCCATTGGTAATTTAGTTTTATACATAAATCGCCTTGACATATTTTATCATGGCCCTTAAACTACTGTCCATAAACGTTAACGGCCTGAACTCTCCTAAAAAACGGACGATCCTTTTGGGAGCTTGCAAAAGGGAAAACGCATCCATTGTGTTCTTGCAAGAGACACACTTCTCTGGCAGTCACTCCCAACTTAAGGGTCGCTATTTCTCTCAAAACTTTTTTGCATCGGCAGATTGCAAGAAAAGAGGAGTGGCTATTCTGATTCACAGGGGGGTACCTTTTGTCCCAATCAAATCAGTTGCCGATCCAGATGGGAGGTTCTTGCTGGTAATCGGTACCATTCGCTCGATGACCATAACCCTGGTTTCTTTATACGCCCCAAATCAAGACCAATCTCAATTCTTCGACACCTTCTTTAAACGACTGGGTAGAATGGCACAGGGCCACATAATTATTGGAGGGGACTTTAACACTATTATTGACCCACTGTTAGACAGATCTTCCCCACCCCCACACACCCTAATGTCAAATATCCCTAAAGCATCCCGTACCCTTATTGCAGCCTTAAAACATAATGGACTGAGCGACTCCTGGCGACTAAAACATCCACACTCTAAAGACTTTACCCATTACTCAGCCCCCCACCAACAATACTCTAGGATCGACATGATCCATATTTCCTCCCCATTGATTCCTCGAGTAAAAGAGGCAGGTATAACGCCATTTTCATGGACAGATCATGCAGGTATTTATATACTTATTGATCTCTATGAATGTCCCCCTAGGACCTATAGGTGGCGATTAGACGACTCCCTACTTGAGCACCCCTCCTCGCTAGCAGAAGTGAAACTCGCTATCACCCACTACTTTGAAGAAAACTCCTCCCCTGACCTCTCTTCCAACACCATCTGGGAAGCCCACAAGGCAACGATTAGGGGCCTGATAATTTCCAAGGTCTCCTCTATCCGTAAGAAGATGGCGGCACAGATACACACCTTGGAATCCCAATTAACTTCACTAACAGATCAACATAAAATCACGCCCACACCTGCCTTATTGTCTCAGATAGACTCAATTAGAGGTCAGTTAAATACACTCCTATCACACCGAGCTGCCAACACTCTTAAAAAACTTCAACAAAGGTTCTATGACAAAGCAGATAAGATAGACTCGATCCTGGCCAATAAGCTCCGGCGCCAACAAGCGTCAAGAACTATAGATAAAATATATTCCTCAAAACTGGGATCGCACACTTATGACCCTATAGAAATAGCGGAGGAATTCCGTGCATTCTATGAAGCTTTGTATAACCTGAGTGAGCCCCCCCCTGCATCTATACCTGACAAAGATAACCTTACTGCCTACTTAGCTAGCATCCCCCTACCCACACTTTCAGAACCCCATCTTTCTGCCCTGAACGCAAAAATAACAGTAGAGGAGGTTGTATCGGCTATCCGATCAATGCGTTCCTCTGCCGCCCCGGGTCCTGATGGCTTCTCAGCCCAATATTACAAGCGCTTTGCAAAAGAACTAGCCCCTCACCTGGTGATGTTGTTTAACGACATCCTAGAGGGCGCCTCTTTCTCCCCAGAGGCTACCCAGGCGGATATAGTGGTGATCCCAAAGCCAGACAGAGACCCGACCGGATGTGCAAACTATAGACCGATCTCGCTTTTAAATGTAGACTTAAAAATTTATGCTAAGATTTTGGCGGGCCGGCTTGCTTCTTTGCTCCCACTCCTGGTTCACCCGGACCAGGTTGGTTTTATCCCAGGTCGCCAGGCGTCGGATAACACAAGACGAGCAATCGACCTTATCCACGTCATCCAGAGGCAGAAAAACCCCGCCTTGGTCTTAGCGCTAGACGCGGAGAAGGCATTTGACCGTATTTCTTGGCCTTTTGCCTTTGCAGTCTTAGAAAAGATGGGCTTCTCAGGACCCTTCCTAGAAGGCATCAAAGCGCTATATCGCATGCCGTCCGCTCGGGTCTCTGTCAACGGAGTCATGTCAAAACACTTTAAGATAGCGAATGGCACACGTCAGGGATGCCCCTTATCCCCACTCATTTTCGCCCTCATTATGGAACCCCTGGCGGCGAGGATTCGCGGCAACCCCTCTATTCATGGCATAAGAACCGGCCCCTCGGAGCACAAAATTGCATTATATGCCGATGACGTGCTTCTGACTCTAGCTGATCCAGCTAGTTCAACCCCCCCTCTACTTTCTGAAATACAGCAATACTCCCAACACTCTGGCTACAAAATCAATGTAGAAAAGACAGAGGTCCTTGATTTTCATATACCCGGGTCTTCTAAACCCGAACTAATGAAACACCTTCCATGCAATTGGAATAAAAAGAAAATCAAATACCTCGGCATATACCTGACTCACCATTATCATCAACTTTACCAAGCCAACTTTCCGCGATTATTAGACATAATTAAAACAGACCTATCTACATGGTCTTCATACTACATTTCATGGATAGGAAGGATTAACTCAGTCAAAATGAGTGTCCTCCCTCGCCTCCTATATTTATTCCAAACCTTACCTATATACATCCCCCTTTATGTGTTTAAATCATTGCAATACCAAACCACCCAGTTTATATGGGACAAAAAACGCCCCCGAATACGGCTAAAACTACTGCAGCGGCCCTCTTACCAGGGTGGGCTAGGGATCCCAGACTTCCGGAGGTACTACTACGCCTCACGGTTGTCTCAGAACGTCCAATGGTGTAACCCCTGGGGAGCCCAAAAGGTATGGGTAAATATAGAATCGGACGATATAGGACTATCCACACTGTCTTCCCTGCTATGGCTACCCAGAACCAAACGTCCCCACGCAGCCTCATCCCACCCAGTGATCTCCCGTGCTTTATCGGTTTGGGACAGGGTTAACAAATTATATAACCTAGCCCCACTCCCCTCTCCACTAATACCGCTATTCCATAACCCAGCCTTCCCCCCAGGCCTGAGCCGCTCCCCCCTCTCCAGATGGCTTAAAGATAATATTTATTACCTTAACGACATCTCAGTTGACGCTACCTTCCCCCAGTTCGCCGATATACGAAGGGGCACAACGATCCCGAACATAGATTTTTTTCGCTTCCTACAAATCCGACATTTTCATTCCAAAACTACACCAACCCTTACATCCAGGCCCCTAACATCTTTCGAATACATATGTTGGAAGCGAACCTCCTCCAGAGGTCTAATCTCAACACTCTATTCCCTCTTGGACACTAGCACGGCTTCCTCCCGGGCCCCACATGAGATGGCATGGGAAAACGACCTAGGTCTCTCCTTAGACGATGAGGACTGGGAGGAAATCCGCGACAACGCGGCCTCTAGCTCGATCTGCGTGAAAATCAAGGAAAACACCTATAAGCTCCTTTATCGCTGGTATTACGTCCCATCCAGACTCCAAGATGACGGGGCCAGGAGGATGTACAGAGGCGGCCACAGCCCAGGGAGTATGCGGGCAGGCACCCCCTGCGCGGACAGCGGCAGCGTGTCCCTGACGGGAACGCTTCCCGCATACACCGCTCACCTGTACAGGGAGTAGCCACCGGCCTCCGCAGCACCCGGGGAGTAGACGGATGCAACCCACAGGAGTCTCAAGCCGCCGAGCAGAGTGGCTAAAATGGCGCCGGGTCTCAGTCTCTCCAGTGACAGGAGGAAATAGGCCAGGAGTCCTCGCGCCGCCAAATCAAGCCGGCCAGCTGGGTCCAGGGGTATCAGGAGGGCACCAGAGGTCGAAGCAGGCAGGGTAGGCAAGCCCAAATCTCCGCAGATAGGATATAGAAACAGGATTTTTACGGAGCTCGGCTTCCCCACGTCCACCCGCTAGCTCAGTCAGGCCACGCCTGGCAGCAAGGTTTTAGTAGCATCCTGAAGGGGAGGGAAGAGGAGGAAAACATCCATATTTAAAAAAAAAAAATGCTGGTCTACAACAGTATGTAAAAATAGCGGCATAGTGAGTTTAGGAGAATCCTGTTCAAAAACTTGCAAAGAGATGGTGCCAGTGTGCACGCTCAGAGAGCAGATAAAGGGCGGGAAGGGGATTAAAAATAGGTCCTGGCATTTAAAGTACACAGGCCCACCTTGGTGTCAATAGTGTCAACACATTTGTGCGCGAGCGCTCAGGAAAAGAGGGTGTGGACACTCAAAATTGGCCTTGTGTAGTGTTCCACACCATATACCACTTCTACACATTCTGCAACAAAATAATAGACCCCATTATACTTGCCCCTTACACATTATGCCAAACGTATTGAGCCAAAATTCACATAATGCCACGCGGATTGAGCCAAAATTCACATAATGCCACGCGGATTATTCTTTATTCCCAGCGGTGGCAGGCGGCATTTCAAGGAAAAAAACCCTAACCCCATTGCACCTACCCCACACTGTCCCCCATCGCAGCAGCCCCACACTGTCCCCATCGCACCAGCCCCACACTGTAGTCTCCCATCACACCAGCCCCACACTGTCCCCATCACACCAGCCCCACACTGTAGTCTCCCCATTGCACCTGCTCCACACTGTAGTCTCCCCATTGCTCCAGCCCGCACTGTAGTCTCCCCATTGCAACAGCCCCACACTGTCACCATCGCACCAGCCCCACACTGTCTTTCATCACAACAGCCCCTTAAATTGTAAGCCATCAAAATGTCACCCTTATACTGTATGTAGAAATGGAGGAGGGCGGCTGGTGCAGCAGTAAACGGGAGGCCGAGGCAGCAGCGTGGGAGGGTGGAGGAAGGAGAGGCAGTCAGGACATGGTGGCAGCGGGGGTAGCCGGCGACATCATGCAGCAGTCTGACTGTACTCACCACCAGACGGTCCACACCAGGGCAGCGCTGCAGGGCTGACCAGTCTCCTCCTGTGGTCCAGGCGGCGCAGCTCCCGGAAGTACGCGTCCACTGTCCTGTGATCTGGAAGACGGGGCAGCTGGGAGGCGGCACACGCGGATTGGCTCCTCTGTCAATCACAGGTCATGTGTACATGTGTCCAATCCTCACAGACAAGGGCGGGCATACAGCCTATCTAGCAGGCAGCCCAGCCCTAGAAACAGAATGTATTCCTAAATCACTCACCAAGGTAACCCATTGTACTAACCTAGTGCACGCACTACTCGATTTGTCATACACTGTTCCCAAATCATAGTTTGATAAGCCGCGTGGTCGCATTGTCCCATTTGGGATGCTGCACCTTAGAAGGGACTAGGGTTGCACTGGCCTCTAGGGGTACAGAGGGAACCCCGCAGTGGACCCACCTCATCCTCTAGGGACCCTTATTCATACTGTGCAGCTGAATTATACATATGTTACATTATATGGCACAACACCGTGACGTTCAGTGTGCACGCAGGTGTGATACATCCAGAGGCGGAACTACCATTGGTGCAGCAGGTGCATTGCACCGGGGCCCCTGACAACTAAGGGGCCCCTGACAACTAAGGGGCCCACTGCTGCTCAAACCAGCAATGAAGTATTGTGAACTTTGGTTGGGGTGGAGGAGGGGGGCCCTAAACTATATATATATATATTTGCACCTGAGCCCACAACCCACAAGTTCCGCCACTGGATACATCGGAGCGGCCCATCGCTTTATAAGGATTGTTGCGTTGTGTACCCAGCTTTAGAGAATAACTATAGAATTGTGCTAGATAATTAGTAGTCAATAAATAATATAAAGACCCCAGCAATTGTAACGCAGGTAATGAACTATACCTGTGTGCGCTTAGTAAGGTGCGCTAGTTAATCCACTAAGCTTCCAGATGCATCGGGCAGGTAAGCGATGTCAGGAGGCTGATTCTAATCGTGTAGTTGGGGTAGAGATTGTAGTATGTATTCCCACACACACGTGCGCAAACATACGTTGCTAAGGTTGGCGATCGATGGGCTGCATTATTATTATCATCCTTTATTTATATGCTGCACCAAGGGATCCAAAGCTACCAATACAAAGTACATTACAAATAGGCAAAACATCGATGGTTTGTGATGCTAGAGAGCTGCTGTTGGTAGATGCGGCCCATTGGGGGCAGTGCTAAGCTAAGGACTCTGCAAAAGATGGCAGAGAACCATCAGCCATCGATGGTTAACAACCAAATACATATTACTTTTTACGATTAGAGGAATGGAAGGAGAAACAAGGGGAAGACACTAGTTAGTCAAAAATGGTGGGGGAAGTAGGTGTTCTTCCCTACAGAAGGGACAACCATCAATTGGTGCAAACCATCGATGGCTCACTGTTTATAATTCCATACCATCAAGGTTTTTCACTGATCACACCATTGATAATTACCCCCGTGGGTGGCCATCCATTTGTCATATAGACAAGGATTATATATATACTAGGTGATTCATCGCGCCCTATGGGCGCTCATCACACCGTCGTAAGGGGCTGCGCCCCCTTAATTTGTGAACATTTGTATATGAGAAAGATGGTTAGAATTGTATGAAAGATGGCCTGCATTGCAACTTGAGTTATAGGTGAAATGTGTTAAATAGAGAGCATATGATGTGGAAGGGGGTGTGTCTTGTTTTGTTTAATTAAAAAGCGGTTACAGAGTAAGATGTACATTGATAGTGTGGATGGTACAGTGACATTTGTGGGTGTGTGTGTGTGTGGGGGGGGGGGGCTGTGTGTGCATGTTGTTTAGGTGTGTGTGTTCAATAGTATAGTAGGGTGTTTCTGAGTCAGCGGCTCCCCACTGGCGGAGGTCACGACACAGGAAAACAGGAGGCTGGGTAGTGATCGGGGGGTCCGTGAATTGCGGGAGGGGGGGGGGGCACGGGGCGCGATAATTCACCTAGTTGGTTATATATTCGTGTAGAAGGATGGTAGGATGTTGCTGTCATTCAGAATGCATTTACATAAACAGTAATAGTAGCAGGTAAAGGTCTGACTTAAAACACCTACAGTGAAACAGAACAGGTGTTATATATTATACAAAGAATTGGTTGATGATGTGTAGGTGGACGTGCACATAGTTCATAGTTGTCACTGGAAAAAAATTGCTACAAGAAAAAATCAACACAGAAAGTTCAACACATGTGGCACTTCATCGGTGTCCATGTCGACACATGAGAATGAATATGAAAACATTCAAAAAAAAGAAAAATAAATCTTCAAAAACTCATGTCAACCTTTTTCATTGTCGACCATAGCCGTGCCAGTGTTTTGCATGTGCCATTTAATCCTGGGGTTGCCGTGAATCGCGCGCGGGGGTGGGGGGGGAGGGAGGAGGTGAGGGGTGTCCGCGAATCACGGGAGGAGGGGTCGTGGGTGGATGCCGAGAATTGCGGGAGGGGGGGACGCGGGGGGGGGGGGTGTGGGTGCCGCGAATCGTGGCACCATGAACCGTGGGAGGGGGGGCCCGGGGGGTTGTCGCGAATCGTGGGAGGGGGGATCGTGGGAGTCACCGGGTGTGCTGCGAATCGCCACTAGAAAAAATCAGCACAGAAAGGTCAACACATGTAAATGTTGACATAAGTGTGGCACTTCATTGGTGTCCATGTCGACACATGAGAATGAATATGAAAACATTGAAAAAGTGAAAAATAAATCTTGTCAACCTTTTTCATTGTCGACCATAGCCATGTCAGTGTTTTGCATGTGCCATTTAATCGTGGGGATGCCGTGAATGGGGGGGGGGGGGGGGAGGTGCATACCCAACATGACCCTCTCCAGGAGGGACACATTGCTCTGTTTCTGGACTTTCTTCTTAATTTATGGATTACCATCACCTGTGCTTAAACACCTTTCTTGTCAAGTACCCTGTTTAAAATGACAGTTGATGACAATCATAAATTAAGATGGAAGTCCACAAACAGAGCATTCTGTCCCTCCTGGAGAGGGTCATGTTGGGAGGTATAGAGGTGTGGGGCGCTCACCTGGTGTGTCTGGTGAGTAGTTGTGTCTTTGCTGTGTAACATGGAGAGGCAGAGGGTGTCTGGCACTGTCTGTGGGCTCACTGGGCTGGTTCTCTGTCATGTGAGTCAATCAAGTGAGTCAGAGGCTCCACCCAGCGTTATAGCTCCAGACACACTTTGAGTGACAGATGTAGCCAAATATATAAGAGATATATAACCACACACAGGGATCAGCAGCCTCATAACTCCTCCTACTCCTTCCCTTAGCTCCCCCACCTCCTCCTCATCTACTCTCCATCCTCCGCTCCCTCCTCCTCTCCTCTCCTCCCCCCCTCTCCTCCCCCACAACCTCTCTTCAGCTTCCCTTCCTCCGCTCCTCCTCTCCTCTGCTCCTCCTTTCCTCTGCTTCCCCTCCTTTCTTCTGCTTCCAATCCTCTTCACCCCTCCCCTGCTTTCCCTTCTCCTTGTCTCCGCTCCTCTTCTCCTCAGCTACCACATCTCTTTCCCTCCTCCACTACCCCTCCTCCTCCTCTCCTTTGCTTCCCTCCTGCTCACCTCATCTCCTCCGCACCCCCTCCCCTTCTCTCACTTCTCCGCTTCCCCTCTCTTCCTCTCCCCCTCCCCTCTTCTCCTGCACTTCCCCTCCTCCTCACCCCTCTCCTCTTCTCCTGCTCTCCCTTCTCCTCTCCTCCTCTACTCTCCCTCCTCTTACTCCTCCTCTTCTCTGCTCCCCTTCTCTCTCTCCTCCCCACCACTTTTCGTCGGAGGAGGAGGAGCATTTCAATCGCTGCTGATCATGTACCATGCAGCACCAATGACAAGAGGTACACAGTGCCTTCTGTGCTACTTCTCTACATGTCCGCTTCTCTCCTCCTCCACTCCTTTGCTCCTTCTCTGATCCCCCTCCTCCACTCCTTTGCTCCTTCTTCTCTGATCCCTCTCCTCCTTCCCCTTCTCCTCTCCCCAGCTCTCCCTTTGCCCTCTTTTGCTCTCCTCACCAATTTCCCCACACTTTTCTCTCTCTGACTGCCAGTGAACCTGTGCTGGGGTACAGGAAGAGAAGACCCAGCGCCGGGGAGATGGAGCAGGAAGAGATGACTAGCACAGAAGAAGAGAAAGTGCAGCAGACCCAGTCTGCCCAGGAGCAGGGGCAGCAAAATCATCGCTACCATCGCTGCTGATTGTCACAGGAGGTACCCAGCACCAGCTTGCACTGCGCTCCCTTCTCTGCACCTCCTCCATGCCTCCTCTCCTCCTCCTCTCCCCCTCTTCTTATCTGCTCCTGCTCTCTGTTCTCCCCTCCTCCTCAGCTCCCCAACCACCTCCTCCGCTCCCCCTCCTCCTTTCCTGTTTCCCCCTCCTTTCTTTTGCTTCCAATACTCCTCACCCCCTCCCCTACTTTCCTTTCTTCTTTCCTCTCACTCCTCAGCTCCCCTTCCTCTTCTGCTTCCCCTCCTCCTCTCGCTTCCCTCCTGCTCACCTCCTATACTCCGCACCCCCTCCCCTTCTCTGCTCCTCCACTCCCCCCTCCTCTCCTTCACTTCCCCTCCTCCACACCCCCTCTCCTTTTCTCTCTCTCTCTCCACCCTCTCTCTCTCTCTCCACCCTCTCTCTCTCTCTCCACCCTCTCTCTCTCTCCACCCTCCACCCTCTCTCTCTCTCCCTCTCTCTCTCCACCCTCTCTCTCTCTTTCCACCCTCTCTCTCTCTCCACTCTCTCTCTCTCGCCTCACCCTCTCTCTCTCTCTCGCCTCACCCTCTCTCTCTCGCCTCACCCCCCCTCTCTCTCTCTCTCGCCTCACCCTCTCTCTCTCGCCTCACCCTCTCTCTCTCGCTTCACCCTCTCTCTCTCTCGCCTCACCCTCTCTCTCTCGCCTCACTCTCTCTCTCTCGCCTCACTCTCTCTCTCTCGCCTCACCCTCTCTCTCGCCTCACCCTCTCTCTCTCGCCTCACCCTCTCTCTCGCCTCACCCTCTCTCTCTCGCCTCACCCTCTCTCCACCCACTCTCTCTCTCTCCACCCTCTCTCGCCTCACCCTCTCTCTCTCTCTCTCTCGCCTCACCCTCTCTCGCCTCACCCTCTCTCTTTCTCGCCTCACCCTCTCTCTCTCTCTCCACCCTCTCTCTCTCCCTCTCTCTCTCCACCCTCTCTCTCTCTCCACCCTCTCTCTCTCTCTCTCCACCCTCTCTCTCTCTATCCACCCTCTCTCTCTCCACCCTCTCTCTCTCCACCCTCTCTCTCTCCACCCTCTCTCTCTCCACCCTATCTCACTTCACCCTCTCTCTCTCTCACCTCACCCTCTCTCTCTCTCGCCTCACCCTCTCTCTCTCGCCTCTCTCCCTCTCGCCTCACCCTCTCGCCTCACCCTCTCTCTCGCCTCACCCTCTCTCTCTCTCGCCTCACCCTATCTCTCGCCTCACCCTCTCTCTCTCCTCACCCTCTCTCTCTCTCTCGCCTCACCCTCTCTCTCTCTCGCCTCACCCTCTCTCTCGCCTCACCCTCACTCTCTCTCACCCTCACTCTCTCTCTCTCTCTCGCCTCACCCTCTCTCGCCTCACCCTCTCTCCACCCTCTCTCTCTCGCCTCACCCTCTCTCCACCCTCTCTCTCTCTCTACCCTCTCTCTCTCCACCCTCTCTCTCCCATTCCCAGCAGTCACCTCTCTGGTCACATCCCCCTGTGTTGCTGTATAATGCCCCAATCCCAGCAGTCACCTCTCCGGTCTCATCCTCTGGTGATACTGTATAATGTCTAATTCCCAGCAGACACCTCTCTGGTTACATTCTTCTGATGTTACTGTATACTGTCCCATACCCAGCAGTCACCTCTCCGGTCACATCCCCCGGTGTTACTGTATAATGTCCCATTTCCATCCCCCCGTGTTACTGTATAATGTCCCAATCCCAGCAGTCTTCTCTCCGGTCACATCCCCAGGTGTTACTGTATAATGTCCCATTCCCAGCTGTATCCTCTCAGGTCACATCCCCCGATGTTACTGTATCATGTCCCATTTACAGCAGTCACCTCCCCCGGTGTTACTGTATAATTCCACATTCCCAGCAGTCACATCTCTGGTCACATCCCCCGATGTTACTGTATAATGCCTCATTCCCAGCGGGCACCTCTCCGGTGTTACTGTATAATTCCCCATTCCAGCAGTCACCTCTCTGGTCACATCCCTCGGTGCTAATGTATAATGTCCCATTCCCAGCAGTCACCTCTCCGGTCTCATCCTCTGGTGTTACTGTATAATGACCCATTCCCAGCAGTCACCTCTCCGGTCACATCCCCTATTGTTACTGTATAATGCCCCATTCCCAGCAGTCACCTCTCCGGTCACATCCCCCGGTGTTACTGTATAATGTTCCATTCCCAGCAGTCATCTCTCTGGTCACAACCCCCGATGTTACTGTATAATGTCCCATTCCCAGCAGTCACCTCCCCCGGTGTTACTGTATAATGACCTATTCCCAGCAGTCACCTCTCCGGTCAGCAGCTGGATGATTTTGTTGGTGAGTTTCAGGATCTTATGGTCATTGTCTCTCTCATTTATCAATGAGTGAGGTTAAGGCACAGTCTTGGAATCCTGGGTCCTGATCCCTCTTCTGAACACATAGGGACGGCTGCTGCTGGGTGTCTCACATTCACCGTCCTTCTTCGGTGGCACATAATCCTAAGTGAGGAGAAAAATGTTAAATCAACTGCACTGATGGTATAGCAGCTCTCATAAATGCAAAGGTTCTGAGGGGTAAAAAAGAGCGATGGGATAAGTTTATACGAGTGACACCTGTAAAGTAAAAATGTATTAGTAAAATAATGTTTACACTCCTTTTGGAGGATGTGAGGTGAGAGAGGGAGATTGTCGTAATGTCCCTACTAACCCTAACCTTACAGAGGCAGCGGTATTCCTCAGCTCAGTTGCTGTCCGCTTCTGGGTGGAATCTTCTGTTGCGGCTTTGGTCCCGGGGCGCGGCTTGCTGACGTCAGCGACTGGCGTGTCGGTACTTCGGGCAGCAGCAAAGTCTCCAACCTGTTTCATGCCTCGCTGGGCACTTTGTCAAGGTGGGGTGACTGATAGAAGTTGCTCCCTGTATGTAAGGAAATGAAGTAGAAATTCACATCCAATTTTAACATTTTGTGTATTTCCAAAATGTAAAGAAATAAAAAAAGTTTGGACATTTTCCGAGCAACAATCTGGTTGGAACAAATATTTTAACGACATTTTGGGTGTCACGAACGGTGAAACGGTGTCAAGGCATGCATTATATGTAATAGTAGAGTGCAAGACTAATAAAAACACTAATAAAGAGATTACATCTCCATATGTGCCAAAGTGGTTTGTGCAAAATGCTAGTGAACAGCTAATGAACCCAATACACCAATCATGTCCAAACTATGGCCCGCCAGCTTTTGTGAAACTGCAAGTCCCATCATGCCTTGCCACAGTTTTGCTATTAGGGAATACTAAAACTATGTCAAGGCATGCTGGGATGTGTAGTTTCAAAACAGCTGAAGGGCCACATTTTGGACATGCCTGGAACATACGCTCAGTGACAAACAAGCTTTAAAATCAAAGTCAATTGTTTGGTGACCCGACTCCCAGGCTGCACCTCACCTGGATTTCTCCTCGCACCCTTCACGCACAGTAGGGCAATAAGCTGCATCTAGTTTATTTAGGGCGCAAAAATGCAGCCGACAAGACCAGGGCAAGTGCTGCGAACAATTCATTAGCTCCCACTACATTAGGCAAGAGCTACGGGTGCACAAAACAATTGAATCACCATTATATGTTGTTTAGCACCTTACATAAATTATATATATATTTTTTATTATTATTATTTTAATATGCAGTACAGTAAGACCAGCAACCCTTACCACCAGCATAGCTCTGCCCCAACACTCATGAAGCACCGCCTACATGTTTTGATTGGCCCACAATCCAATCAGTCAAAGAAAATGGATCACCATCAATAGGTAAAAACATTGATGGTCATCCATTGCATAGTATGCCACAATCAATGGGCAGTTGCACTATTGTCATCAATTGCAAAGACGTCCATCCCTAAAGCTGTGCACACACAGTGCAAGTGAGCCTCTGCGCTAAGTTTGCAGTTAAGCACAGATGGCTCAGCATTGTGTGCTGAACAATCTGTCACGGCCAGTGTTCTCTGGTGTGAGAACACTGGCGATGACTAGATTTATAACTGGATGCAGTGTAAATCTAGTCAGGCAACAGCGACGCGCGGGACCGCGCAATCGTCATCACCAGAGGGTATACACGTGGAGTGATCCTTTTTTCATTTCTAAGCGATCTAGTCAGATCACTTAGAAATAAATGAGTTTTGGGGAAAGGGGAACGTGGGGCAATCAGTCGCACAGGTTTTATCAAAGCAGTATTGTTCTCATTTACCCTCAGTGTATTTGTACATCGGTTGGTTAACCGTGAGTAGGGAGGGTGTGCTACCACTGGACACAGGTTTGACAATTTTTGGAAAGAAGAGAAAGTATGTCTCTGTGTGGTGCACAGGTTATTAAGAAAGTAAAATTTAACTTTTATTTGGATATGTTTAAAAGAATGTAGCGAAATATAGACAGACAGTGACACATAAAGACACACACAGTGTAGGTTTAAAAAGGATAGAAATCCTTACTCAGTGTGATCCAACTCAATATCCTCCTAGATGTTGGTTAGATTCTATGTATTAGTAATAATGGTTTATTGTACAGTTTTCCACAGTGGAATTTTGTGCGTTTAAGTCGCCTATTACTGATCTGCTGGTAACAAAATTATCTGGGTTTATGTTCCCCTGTGATGTTACTGATCAGATTACTTCACATCACAAATAGGGTAGGCAATATGGTGCCCCGCGGGTCACCCCTCAAGCGGTGCGTGTCTGGTGAGATCTGCCACCTCTGCACCAGCACTGCGCGCCGCAAATGAGAGGGAGAGCCGCGTCAATGAGGACGTGTACCCTGCAGAGGAGCTCCGGCGTTTTAGAGTCAGCGCCGGAGATCTCCGTCTGTTAGGAGTCAGATCTGAGCGCTGCGGACGTCACGCAAGTAGCGCCTCTGACTGAGCGGTCCAGTGAGAACTGGCATACCGCTCCGACTAAACGATTTTAAGCTAATACAGATCAAAATACATGTAATAGGGATAGGGGAGAGGAGGAGAGCACACTGAGTGGACCTAGACACTCAGTGTGCTCTCCTCCTCTCCCCTACTTTCTCACTTAGAAATAAGCCTCATATCCCCCTGGGCGGGATGTATTAATGTACATCACTGCCCCTCGTCTGCCAGCCGCCGCGATGCTACCACATATGTACTAACATATGCGGCTAGCATCGGGTTGCGGTGACGGAGACCCCCGCGATACCTGTAATGTGGTGTGCGGGGGTCTCTGTCACATCCTGGCGGCTGTCAGTGTCCCCCTGCCTCTCCTCCTCCTCCCTACAGCCGGATGTCCTCCCGGCTGTGACACCTGCTGGGGGAGGAGGAGATCGATGGAGGACGGGAGGGGGGGGGAGGTCGCAAGGACGGTGGGCGGCGATAGAAGCCCATAGGCATCTATAGGGTATCGCCACCCAGAGGTGGCGATACCCTGCCAGGCGGAGACGGGGCGGACGGGTAATGGTACATAGGGAAATGCGGTAAAACCCCCGTTTTACCACATTTTCCCTTTAGTACATCCCGCCCCCTGTGTGTATGCCCCATTAGGATAGTAGATAATACAGTATACACTTTAGACTACAGTATAACTAATGTGACAATAATCCCTGTATAACATACCTCCCAACTTCTGTGTTGGGGAAATAGGGGGTGGGGCGTATGCAAATGAGGGCACAGCTTATGCTAATTAGCCGCGACCTCATTTTCATACGAGAATAGACGCGGTACTTGTGTAGTTTCACGGCCCCGGAATTGCAGAGGCTCGCATGCCGCTCTAGCTATGAAACTTGGCAGCCTGCCAGGTAGCGTAGCGCTGCGCGTGCCAAATGTAATGAAGTGTATCGTGTAAAAAACAGACAAACGGGGCTTAAAAACAAACAAACGGGGCTTATAAATCGCACACCCCGGCACATCGCACACCCCGGCACACCGCTGGTGTTCCCAATGTAGACGCTAACTTATTTAGCGTCTCAATTCACACTCCCGGCACTTCGGCTTAGACGTGCGCGGACAGCGTTACGTAGTCAGTCAGGGAGCTACGCAGTTTGCGTAGTCAGTCAGCAGTAGCCCTGTATGAGACACTGAGGTGAATGTGTTCCTGAATCAGCCTCACTATCCACGCTCACCCGAAGCGTGGAGAGCCCCGCGAGGGGCGGCGGTACGCGTCCTACGACCTTTTCATACCCCCACTATCCACTTCGGCATGGAGTTGAGAATAGAATAGTGTGGCGAGCGCAGCGAGCCACAGAGCCCGAAGCGTGGCGAGCGCAGTGAGCCGCGCGAGGGGACAGGCATACCTTCACAGCTATCTGCGTCCCCTCGCGGGCTTCACAGGTGTCAGCGTCCGCTCGCCACGCTTCGGGCTCACGCTGACACCTGTGAAGCCCGCGAGGGGACGCGGATAGCTGTGAAGGTATCAGCGTGCGCTCGCCACGCTTCGGGCTCGCTGCGCTCGCCACACTATTCTATTCTCAACTCCATGCTGACGTGGATAGTGGGGGTATGAAAAGGTCGTAGGACGCGTACCGCCACGCTTCGGGTGGCCGTGGATAGTGGGATTTACACGGTCCACAGCTGTGGCGTCCACTAGTGGCACTGAGGGTGGGTTTCAATAGTGTTCCCCTAGGGCCACCTAAATTTAAATGCTTTTGCGTCTAAATTTAGATGTACCCCTTCACCTAAGTAAATCCAGACGCATTTGCGTCTGGGTTTACAAGCCCCAACACCTTTGCGGCTTGCAAGGCGCCTGTATTCTAACGCTTTAGCGTCTGAATCCAGGCTTTCCGGCTTCTTAGCGGCTATCTATGTGACTCGAGATTCAAACGCAGTTGCGTCTGAATCTCGAGTACAGTTTAGAAGCGCCGGCATCGCTGTGCCGGGGTGTGCACTTTAACATACCCCCGTTGTCAGCGGTGCCCAGGCGCTGCCTATTTCACTGTGGAACTACAAGTGCCACAGTGACATTGACCTGTCAGCGCTGCTGCTGGCCGGCAGCTACGCTGTTTACATACAGCTAGTGCGGCACAAGCTCAGTCAGACAGAGCTAGAGGGGCACGCGCACGGTTAATCAGAGCCTCTGGCAGGCTGCCAAGTTTCATAGCTAGAGCGGCACGCGAGCCTCTGCACTTCCGGCGCCGTGAAACTACACAAGTACCATAGACGCTGTGCGCATGCGCACAGCATCTATTCTACTAGATTGGGGGTCTCCCAACTGCCACCCCCCGCAGCGGGACAATGCCTGCCGTGGGTGGGACAGCGGGACAGGACCCGAAAATCGGGACTGTCCCGCTGTAATCGTGACAGTTGGGAGGTATGGTATAACCATCCAGCAAGCAATCCCGTACATGTACTTGGTGTCACCTGAACGCAGCAGTGATCCCAGCCTATATACAGTATGCCCAGTTTTCCTACATCTGCACTAATGGCTACGTGCAGTTTGCTAGCCTGTACGGTTTGGCGCACCTGTATCTCACCACATTGGCATGCCGGGCACATATTTACCATTACACTCACATGTGTTTATTATCATAGAACATAGCAAAGCGCGCATATCTACTGCAGCAGAGAGAGAGAACATATGGTATACACACAGAGGCTTTCCATAGATTATAATCTGGTCTATATACACCTGTGTCACACTTTGGGAAAGCAGATAGATAATATACAGTGTATAATAATGCAGACAGCACTGGGGCTGAGATATTACAACCTGAGCCATAGAGTAGCGCTGCTGAGGATACACTGGTATGCCCATACACATAGATATCCCCAGTAGCACCATACAGCAGCCCTGTGGGAGTCACATACATGACCAACATACAGACTGAGCTCCAGTCCTCACCCACAGGTTGCTCAATGCTCAGGGGGTGTTCTGCACATGTGCACTTACCAGCCGCTTCTTCTACGCAGGGGCAGAGCGTCCATGGCGTCCCAGTCAGTGACTGCCTCCATCAGAGCAGCCGGGGCAGAGTGCTCATGTAGGGGGAGCAGCAGTGATGACGATGCAATATGTGCCAGGTGTAGTTCCAGCAGCTGCCAATAGGTGGCGATGGTGCGGCACAGCGTGAATGACGTCACTGCATTGTAGCTACAAGATACACGGACAGTCCGTGTATGAGTGGCTGGTACAGTGGCGTGTACCGTTAGTTCAGCGTTTGGGACAGCCACTCAGGCTGAGCCACCACGGGTTCGAATCCTCCTCCAGTGTCTGCTGTTTCAGGGGCGTGGGGTGTAGCGCCTTCGGATCCGGGAGCAGCCTGAGTTTTTGACTCATCCACTGATAACCACAATATTTTCTGCTCAAACTACATAATATTAATAATTAGCCACCATATATAACCAGGAGGAATAACTTTAAGTGGGGGCAGGACGGAGACTGTGTACAGACCAATTACCATTACGGCTGCTCTGATGGAGGCAGTCACTGACTGGGACGCCATGGACGCTCTGCCCCTGCGTAGAATATACAGTTTATTCATTGGCACAAAACAGCAAAATAGGTTAAAATTAAAAAAGTGCATTAAGAAAAAGTGAATAGAAATTGGAGCTGTGTGTCCGTGTCGCTGTACACTTATACAGTGGCCGTGTCAGCAGATTTCCACATACACAATTTTCTTTAATAACTCATGTCGACCTATTCCTGTGTTGACCTTTTTCATGCAGCCTTTTGGATTGTGTCGACCATTTTCAGCGTCAATTTAAACCAGGTCGATCTTTTTCATATGTAGACCTTTTCACTGCAGACCAATAGATCTAATTACTGTCGACTTAATGACCCTCACCCCTGGTCACAGCATCTATAAACTGTTATGTAGGACAGGAGACAAGTCCCGAAAACGAATAGCATTCCTCCCAACTGTCCTGATTACAGTGGTACGGTCCCGCTATTTGGAGCCTGCCCTGATGTCCCTTGAGGGGAGGTGATCATGGCTGCTCTGCTTTGTGGGGCAGCCGGTGATTGCTGGATAGGTGCAGCAAGGAGAGACGGGGCTGGGTACGCTGGCAAAGAAGATGGAAAACCCGGGGCCTCGATGCCCGGTCCCGCCCCCGTTGCACATAGCCCCGCCCCTTTCCAGGGCCAGCTGCATGCAGGTCCCACTGATCTATTGGTAAAAGTTGGAAGGCATGTTTGATGTTCTGTGTATACAATACATTCCTTTTTCTTTTTTAATAGTAGGATCGGCAGCAATTAGCTGTATGCTCTGGCCTTCGTCTGCGGATCTTCACCTCCAATGAAGTGTATGGCCTTTGTCAAACATACATAAAAAAAAAAAAAAAATGATACCCGATCTATTGTCTGCGGGCGCGGCCTGACGGGCAACCCGTACAGACAGACGTGATTCTAGTCTGGCTCTAAACACAGATATTTCTCCATTCCCTGGAGAGAAATTGGCCTCACACTCCTTGCTGAAACAGGTAAGGATCATATGGTCGACCTAAAGATTGTCGACAGTCATTAGGTCAACATACTGCAAGGTTAACATGGGTCAAGGTCAACAGGTCATTTGGTCCAAAAAAGCATTAGGTCGAAATGGTCTAGCTCAACATGGGGTTTTGTACTTTTTTTTTTTACCCGAATGCCGACACAGTCAACATGGACACAGGATTAAGTGCACCGCATCCCCTCGCATGTCTGGCTGTGCTTGGCACTCTATGTTATTCTCCTACCACACCCTAGTGCAGGCATTCCCAACCACGGTCCTCAAGGCACACCAACATTACAGGTTTTAATGATATCCAGGCTTGAGCACAGGTGACTTAATTAGTACCTGTGATTTGGATTAATCCATCTGTGCTGAAGCCTGGATATCACTAAAACCTGCACTGTTGGTGTGTCCTGAGGACCGTGGTTGGGAACGCCTGCCCTAGTGGATGGTAGGGCATGAAATTCCGCCTGTCGGCACATGTCGGCTCAAAAAAAACAAACAAAATTCCAGTGAAAAACCCAGTCGACCTAGACCATGTTGACCTAATGACCTGTCGACCTAGACCCATGTCGACTTTGCAGTATGTCGACCTGATGACTTTCGACCATCTGATACCGCTGATACCGGTTAATAGATAGAGGTTATCAATCCGCACGGCCTGTAATTGGTATAGCTATCTCACCCCTGCATTACTATATTAAGTATCAATTGGTAATGGGGGAGGCGCACCCAGGAATATGTATTAGACTTGGAAGCAAAGAAAGATAAAGTATTCCTACAAGGGGCAATCTAGGTTAGCATATATTAATGTTCTGATTAATGTTATAGGTACATTAATAAAGTGACCCAAGAAACAGAGAATTGGCTAAAACATGATGTTTATTGATTCATTTATTAAGGACAGCGAAATATTAAAAACATAAGTGAAAAGTGATAAATGTGAAATAAAGTGCATTAGAAAAAAAATTAAAATAAGTCTGTTACGTGTGTGTTATCGGTCATAGCATGTGTGTCTGTAATACTGTTATTAATCTCCACGCAAATATCAATTATTGCTCTAATTAGGCAGTCTTGTAAATTCATTATCAAAGGGACATGTGCACGTTTCAAGATGACGGGTGCAGCAAAATTGTTAGGAATAAAGGTGCGTACACACGGGGCAATATGATCGCTAGCAATATATTGCTCAGCAATCATATTGCCCAGTGTGCCGTTTTCATCTGCGACCAGAGATGGTCGCAGATGAAAATTTAAACACTGCTGGGTGAAGAGGCAGGGGATGTCGCTGGTCGGAGGAGCATGAAAACGGGAGCGCGCACCCGGCGATTTATCGCTGGTGCACACTCCAATCACTGGCAATATGGTTGCTCAGCGACCATATTCCCAGCGATTTCAGCCCCTATCGCCCCCGTGTGTACACAGCATAATCTCCCCCGGATGACGTCAGCGAACTGGGACCAGGGCGGTCTTTTTGTATGGGCTTAATGGGCACTTGCTCTGGGGCCCCAGGTGTATAAGGGCCATACTCTGATAGCTGAGGATCCCCTTTTTCCAGGGATACCAGAATTTTGAAAATCGGCCCTGGGGAAATTGAGATATCCAACTTCAAAGCAGCAGTCCACATCTGACCTGTTAATTGCACTTCCCAGTCAGAATTCTCAGGTTCTCTCTGACTAAGGCTGGTTTCACACACTCCGGCTCCTGCCGGACGGTGAAATCCCGCACGGCCAGGGAGCCGTGCCGCACACACTAGTTGTGAATGGACACTATTGTGTCCATTCACACGGGACGGCCACGGCCCGGCCGCACGGTTGCAGCCGAATCCCGCCACTGGAAGGGACGGCTGCCGGGCTGTGGCCATCCCTTCCATGATAAACTAGTGTGTGAGGCACGGCTCCCTGGCCGTGCGGGATTTCACCGTCCGGCAGGAGCCGGAGTGTGTGAAACCAGCCTTAAGGTGCCCATACACGTCTCGATGCGGGCGTGCATTTTGAGCTTAAATAGCACGCATCGCATGCCTTGTACATGCGTTGTGCATGCAATGCGATGAAAAGCAAGTACAAAAGTATGTGCAGCACATACTTTTTGTACAGTGCGATGAGATGCCGCGGGAGCGCGCATCTCAAAGCACACATTGCACCCGCCGCATTGGAATGTGTATGGGCACCTTTAGAGTTTTTCTGAGGAGGGGAGAATAGGTAAGGGTCCCAGTGCATTGCTTTGCCCAGGGGCCTACACTGCTGTTACGACGGATTCAGTATGAAATCCCAGCGGTCGGGATCCCGGCGTTCAAAATCCCGACGCCGGAATCCCGAACGCCGAAATCCTGACAAGGGGGGCACGTGGATCGCCCCCCCTTGCGGGCTCGCTGCACTCGCCACGCAGCAGGCCCGGTGCCTTGCTACGCTCGGCACGCTAATTTATTCTCCCTCCAGGGGTGTCGTGGACACCCACGGAGGGAGAAAGTGTCGGGATTTCGGCGGTCGGGATTCCGGCATCGGGATTCTGAACGCCAGGATTCCCTCCAACGGGATTTTAACTGCATCCCGTTAAGACAGCCCTGGCTGGGACTGAACCGTTTCAAAGTCCCGGTGCGACCCTGCATTTTGCGATGTGAAAGCTGTATCAGTGTGTCCGGTCATGTACTTTGACTATTCATGATCCAGCACTGAGATTGACTTATTTGTGAAGGCAGGAGAAATATTTTCATGGTCGCCAACCATCGAAGGATTTCTCCTGTAGCAGTGGAATACGAGGGCAAGTGTCTTTGTTACACATCCCCTTGCATTGTAGGGAGGGGAAACGGTGGGAACCGGTATTCGGCAGGACGGCCTCTCTAGCAATCAGGCACATCCCCTGGTGTTACTGTATAATGTCCCATTCCCAGCAGTCACCTCTCCGGTCACATCCCCCGGTGCTCCTGTATAATGCCCCATTCCCAGCAGTCACCTCTCCGGTCACATCACCAGGTTTTACTGTATAATGCCCCAATCCCAGCAGTCACCTCTCTGGTCACATCCCCAGGTTTTACTGTATAATGCCCCAATCCCAGCAGTCACCTCTCTGGTCACATCCCCCGGTTTTACTGTACAATGTCCCAATCCCAGCAGTCACCTCTCCGTCACATCCGCCAGGGTTACTGTATAATGCCCCATTCCCAGCAGCCACCTCTCCGGTCATATCCCCCGGTGTTACTGTATAATTTCCCATTCCCAGCAGTCACCTCTCTGGTCACATCCCCCTGGTGATACTGTATAATTTCCCATTCCCACCAATCACCTCTCAGGTCACATCCCCCTGTGTTACTCTATAATGCCCCATTTCCAGCAGTCACCTCTCTGGTCACATCCAACGGTGTTACTCTATAATGCCCCATTCCCAGCAGTCACCTCTCTGGTCACATCCCCCGGTTTTACTGTATAATGTCCCAATCCCAGCAGTCACCTCTCCGTCACAACCGCCAGGGTTACTGTATAATGCCCCATTGCCAGCAGCCACCTCTCCGGTCACATCCCCCGGTGTTACTGTATAATTTCCCATTCCCAGCAGTCACCTCTCTGGTCACATCCCCCGGTTTTACTGTATAATGTCCCAATCCCAGCAGTCACCTCTCTGTCACATCCGCCAGGATTACTCTACAATGCCCCATTCCCAGCAGTCACCTCTCTGGTCACATCCCCCGGTTTTACTGTATAATGTCCCAATCCCAGCAGTCACCTCTCCGTCACATCCGCCAGGATTACTTTATAATGCCCCATTCCCAGCAGCCACCTCTCCGGTCACATCCCCCGGTGTTACTGTATAATTTCCCATTCCCAGCAGTCACCTCTCTGGTCACATCCCCCCGGTGTTACTGTATAATGTCCCATTCCAAGCAATCACCTCTCCAGTCACATCACCCGGTGTTACTCTATAATGCCCCATTTCCAGCAGTCACCTCTCTGGTCACATCCAACGGTGTTACTCTATAATGCCCCATTCCCAGCAGTCACCTCTCCGGTCACATCCCCCGGTGTTACTGTATAATGTCCCATTTCCAGCAGTCACCTCCAACGGTGTTACTGTATAATTCCCCATTCCAAGCAGTCACCTCTCTGGTCACATCCCCCAGTGTTACTGTATAATGTCCCATACCCAGCAGTCACCTCTCCGGTCACATCCCCCGGTGTTACTGTATAATGTCCCATTTCCAGCAGTCACCTCTCCGGTCACATCCCCCGGTGTTACTGTATAATGCCTCATTCCCAGCAGTCACCTCTCTGGGGTTACTGGATAATGCCTCATTCCTGTATAATGTCCCATACCCAGCAGTCACCTCTCCGGTCCCATCTCCCGGTGTTACTGTATAGTGTCCCATTTCCAGCAGCCACCTCTCCAGTCACTTCCCCCGGGTCACTGTATAATGCCCCATTCCCAGCAGCCACCTCTCCGTTCACATCCCCCGGTTTTACTGTATAATGTCCCATTCCCAGCTGTATCCTCTACGGTCACATCCCCAGGTGTTACTGTATAATGTTCCATTCCCAGCTGTATCCTCTACGGTCACATCCCCCGGTGTTACTGTATCATGTCCCATTTCCAGCAGTCACCTCCCCCGGTGTTACTGTATAATTCCACATTCCCAGTAGTCACCTCTCTGGTCACATCCCCCGATGTTACTGTATAATGCCTCATTCCCAGCGGTCACCTCTCCGGTGTTACTGTGTAATTCCCCATTCCCAGCAGTCACCTCTCCGGTCACATCCCCCAATGCTAATGTATAATGACCCATTCCCAGCAGTCACCTCTCTGGTCACATCCCCTTTGTTACTGTATAATGTCCCATTCCCAGCAGTCTCCTCTCCGGTCACATTCCCCTGTGTTACTGTATAATGCCCCATTCCCAGCAGTCACCTCTCCGGTCTCATCCTCCGGTGTTACTGTATAATGTCCCATTCCCAGCACACACCTCTCTGGTTACATTCTTCTGATGTTACTGTATACTGTCCCATACCCAGCAGTCACCTCTCCGGTCACATCCCCTGGTGTTACTGTATAATGCCTCATTCCCAGCAGTCACCTCTCAGGGGTTACTGGATAATGCCTCATTCCTGTATAATGTCCCATACCCAGCAGCCACCTCTCCAGTCACTTCCCCCGGTGTTACTGTACAATGTCCCAATCCCAACAGTCACCTCTCCTTCACATCCCCCGGTGTTACTGTATAATTTCCCATTCCCAGCAGTCACCTCTCTGGTCACATCCCCCCCCCCGGTGTTACTGTCTAATTTCCCATTCCCAGCAGTCACCTCTCTGGTCACATCCCTCCGGTGTTATTGTATAATGTCCCATACCCCATAATCCTAAGTGAGGAGAAAAATGTTAAATCAACTGCACTGATGGTATAGCAGCTCTCATAAATGCAAAGGTTCTGAGGGGTAAAAAAGAGCGCTGGGATTAGTTTATACGAGTGACACCTGTAAAGTAAAAATGTATTAGTAAAATAATGTTTACACTCCTTTTGGAGGATGTGAGGTGAGAGAGGGAGATTGTCGCGCTTTCCCTACTAACCCTAACCTTACAGAGGCAGCGGAATTCCTCAGCTCAGTTGCTGTCCGCTTCTGGGTGGAATCTTCTGTTGCGGCTTTGGTCCCGGGACGCGGCTTGCTGACGTCAGCGACTGGCGTGTCGGTACTTCGGGCAGCAGCAAGATGGCTTCTCCTCTCCTTAAGTCTCCAACCCGTTTCATGCCTCGCTGGGCACTTTGTCAAGGTGGGGTGACTGATAGAAGTTGCTCCCTGTATGTAAGGAAATGAAGTAGAAATTCACATCCAATTTTAACATTTTGTGTATTTCAAAAATGTAAAGAAATAAAAAGTTTGGACATTTTCCGAGCAACAATCTGGTTGGAACAAATATTTTAACGACATTTTGGGTGTCACGAACGGTGAAACGGTGTCAAGGCATGCATTATATGTAATAGTAGAGTGCAAGACTAATAAAAAGACTAATAAAGAGATTACATCTCCATATGTGCCAAAGTGGTTTGTGCAAAAGGCTAGTGAACAGCTAACGAACCCAATACACCAATCATGTCCAAACTATGGCCCGCCAGCTGTTGTGAAACTGCAAGTCCCATCATGCCTTGCCACAGCTTTGCTATTAGGGAATACTAAAACTATGGCATAGCATGCTGGGATGTGTAGTTTCAAAACAGCTGAAGGGCCACATTTTGGACATGCCTGCAACATAAGCTCAGTGACAAACGAGCTTTAAAATCAAAGTCAATTGTTTGGTGACCCGACTCCCAGGCTGCACCTCACCTGGATTTCTCCTCGCACCCTTCACGCACAGTAGGGCAATAAGCTGCATCTAGTTTATTTAGGGCGCAAAAATGCAGCCGACAAGACCAGGACAAGTGCTGCGAACAATTCATTAGCTCCCACTACATTAGGCAAGAGCTACGGGTGCACAAAACAATTGAATCACCATTATATGTTGTTTAGCACCTTACATAAATTATATATATATTTTTTATTATTATTATTTTAATATGCAGTACAGTAAGACCAGCAACCCTTACCACCAGCATAGCTCTGCTCCAACACTCATGAAGCACCGCCTACATGTTTTGATTGGCCCACAATCCAATCAGTCAAAGAAAATGGATCACCATCAATAGGTAAAAACATTGATGGTCATCCATTGCATAGTATGCCACAATCAATGGGCAGTTGCACTATTGTCATCAATTGCAAAGACGTCCATCCCTAAAGCTGTGCAAACACAGTGCAAGTGAGCCTTTGTGCTAAGTTTGCAGTTAAGCACAGATGTCTCAGCATTGTGTGCTGAACAATCTGTCACGGCCAGTGTTCTCTGGTGTGAGAACACTGGCGATGACTAGATTTATAACTGGATGCAAATGTGTAAATCTAGTCAGGCAACAGCGACGCGCGGGACCGCGCAATCGTCATCACCAGAGGGTATACACGTGGAGTGATCCTTTTCTCATTTCTAAGCGATCTAGTCAGATCACTTAGAAATAAGCCTCATATCCCCCTGGGCGGGATGTATTAATGTACATCGCCAGCCGCCGCGATGCTACCGCATATGTACTAACATATGCGGCTAGCATCGGGGTGCGGTGACGGAGACCCCCGCGATACCTGTAATGTGGTGTGCGGGGGTCTCCGTCACATCCTGGCGGCTGTCAGTGTCCCCCTGCCTCTCCTCCTCCTCCCTACAGCCGGATGTCCTCCCGGCTGTGACACCTGCTGGGGGAGGAGTAGATCGATGGAGGATGGGAGGGGGGGTCACAAGGACGGCGGGCGGCGATAGAAGCCCATAGGCATCTATAGGGTATCGCCACCCAGAGGTGGCGATACCCTGCCAGGCGGAGATGGGGCGGACGGGTAATGGTACATAGGAAAATGCGGTAAAACCCCCGTTTTATCACATTTTCCCTTTAGTACATCCCGCCCCCTGTGTGTATGCCCCATTAGGATAGTAGATAATACAGTATACACTTTAGACTACAGTATAACTAATGTGACAATAATCCCTGTATAACCATCCAGCAAGCAATCCCGGCGGGTGACATGTACTTGGTGTCACCTGAACGCAGCAGTGATCCCAGCCTATATACAGTATGCCCAGTTATCCTACATCTGCACTAATGGCTACGTGCAGTTTGCTAGCCTGTACGGTTTGGCGCACCTGTATCTCACCACATTGGCATGCCGGGCACATATTTACCATTACACTCACATGTGTTTATTATCATAGAACATAGCAAAGCGCGCATAGCTACTGCAGCAGAGAGAGAGAACATATAGTATACACACAGAGGCTTCCCATAGATTATAATCTGGTCTATATACACCTGTGTCACACTTTGGGAAAGCAGATAGATAATATACAGTGTATAATAATGCAGACAGCACTGGGGCTGAGATATTACAACCTGAGCCATAGAGTAGCGCTGCTGAGGATACACTGGTATGCCCATACACATAGATATCCCCAGTAGCACCATGCAGCAGCCCTGTGGGAGTCACATACATGACCAACATACAGACTGAGCTCCAGTCCTCACCCACAGGTTGCTCAATGCTCAGGGGGTGTTCTGCACATGTGCACTTACCACATACTTGCCTACTTTTGAAAATTAGTTTCAGGGAGATTATAGATTGCACTGAAAAGCATTGTGCAGAGCACACTTGAGGGGGCGTGTCACAATCTACCCAAGGGGTGTGTCTATCTCCATATATGGGTGTGTCTACTGTGACCAAGTGGTGTGTCCTGCAGCGGCACATAAAAACGAAAGTACAAAGCGCAGTACTGGCTACACACTGATCTCTCAGCTACATTACACGGAAGGGCTACTCCCTGACATCACAGCTACATTACACAGCATGACTGACATCACATAGCAGGGCTACTCATTGACATAACACATGAGGGCTCATGCTGACATTACACAGCAAAGCATAATACTGACATATACATCATTATATAGAGTATATGTGACATACTATACATTTGGTAGACTTGTGGTTGTTTTTTTTTTTTAAACAGGGCACCTTGGGGGGGTTTAAACTAGACATCTCATCTGCAGGTCCCACCCTATTAGAATATGAGACAGG
Source organism: Crinia signifera (assembly GCF_055691185.1). Classification (NCBI taxonomy): domain Eukaryota; kingdom Metazoa; phylum Chordata; class Amphibia; order Anura; family Myobatrachidae; genus Crinia; species Crinia signifera. Next base: position 72,313 of record NW_028142019.1, on the reverse strand, counting down.
CGGAATCAGGCACAAACAGAGAGAAGTGAAAGAGAGAAAGCGTGTGTGTGCGTGCGCGCGAAAGAGAGAGATAGAGAATGTCAGGGGGGGGGGTAAATGAAGGAAACGTGAGGAGGAGAATGAGAGAGTGTCAGAGTGTGTGAAAGATAAGAGATAAATAATTTGGCTGTCAGGAAAAGTGAGGGAATGGCAGAAAGAGTGAGAAAGTGTCAAGGATAAAGAGAGGGTGAGAGAGAGAGTTCCCAGGACTGAGAGTTGCTGGAGATGATATAATTGGGGTGAAAGAGAGAGTGAGTGTCACGGACAGAGAAAGGGGCTGAGAGAGAGGGGAGAGAGAAATGGGTTGATAGAGGGTGTCAGAGGGGCATGAGAAGAAGGGGGTGACAGATGATGTCAGGGATATAGAGAAGGGGGATAAGAGAGAAGGTGTCATGGATAAAGAAAGGTGCTGTGAGAGAGGGAAGAAAGAAAGAAAGAAAGAAAGGGGATGAGAGAATGTCAGGAATAGAGAGTGGGTGAGAGAAGGTGTAACGGATAGAGGGCTAAGAGAGAGAAGGGGGAGAAAAAGAGAGGGTGTCAAGGATAGAGAGATGGGGGATTGAGAGAGAGAGAGGGAATAGAGAGAGGGTCTCAGGGATAGAGAGATTGGGGGGGGGGGGGGTGAGAGTGAGAAGGCGACGGAGATAGAGAGGGGGTGAAAAGGAGAAGGAGAGTAGGAGGTGAGAGAAGAGACCGAAAGGGCTGAGAGAGGGTGTCCAGGATAGAGAGGGGGAAGAGAGAAAAGGATGTCAGGGATAGAGGGTGAGATGTACTAAGCCTTGAAAAGTGATAAAATGGAGAGTGATAAACCACCAGCCAATCAGCTCCTACCTGTCATTTTTCAAACTGTGGCATGGCATGTAGGAGCTGATTGGCTGGTGGTTTATCACTCTCCATCTTATCACTTTTCAAGCTTAGTACATTTGGCCCAGGGAGGGATGTATTAATATACATCGCCGCCCCTCGCCTGCCAGCCGCCACGATGCTACACATATGTACTAACATATGCGGCTGGCATCGGGTTGCGGTGATGGAGACCCCCGCGATACCTGTGATGTGGTCTGCGGGGGTCTCCGTCACATCCCGGCGGCTGTCAGTGTCCCTCTGCGTCTCCTCCTCCCCCTGCAGCCGGATGTGCTCCCTGCTGTGACACCTGCTGGGGGAGGAGGAGATCGATGGAGGACGGGAGGGGGGTTCGCGCGGACGGCGATAGAAGGGGTATCGCCACCCCTGCCAGTCGGAGATGGGGCAGAAGAGAGCACTAACCAGGCAGCATGGAGGTGACTGTGAGGAACTGCTGCCAAGTTGCGTCCATGCCGGAGTCATGTCCTGGGAAAGGAGACAGCAATGAAGAATGTACATCTAAAATAGACGAACCAGAGGCTCTAACCTCAGTGCCGTGGGTAAAGGGGGATGTGATGAGAGTTAGCAGGAGAGGGATACATTTGTGGAGTGGGTAGGTGGTCAGGGGGATGTGAGGAGAAAGTTAGGAGAGGGGTACCTGTGAGGGAGGGGTGTCAGGAGTGGGATGTGAGCCTGTAAGCATGGTGACTGACACACTGCTTGGGGAGGGGCCATGTGCTGTGTTCTTCCCACAGGACTACCAGCTATCCTTTCAATCCCCATCCCCATTTATTCTAAACTTGCGCATGCGCAATCCACATTGTAAGAGGGGGCAGCTTTGGGGAATACTGGCACTGCGCTTGGGCTAAAAGCAGGAGCCTCCTGCAAAATGCAGGAGGGAAGGCAAGTGTGCCCCCCATATAACACACCGTAGTACATTATAACACCCAGTACATTATACACCCCCACCCCATATTGGACCTAGTACATTCACATATACAACATAGTATATTATACACAGCTCCCCTCCCCCATATTGCACTCAAAACACACAGCACATAACACAATACTAAATTATACACAGACCCCCCACAACCAGTGAGCACACGTTATATTACACACACACCTGACCCCCCCATACACACATTATATACAGCCCCCATTCCCACAGCACTCACTTGGCTGTGTTCTTCCTTCCAGGCAGTGCAGGAAGTCATCACATTACAGGCAGAAGACGAGGAGCTGTGAGACTAGAGCAGCTGCAGCCTGCAGGACTGACACACATGGAGCCTCAGTGTGGGGGCGGGGCCAGCCTCAGGAAGCCCCGGTTGCTATTTCTCCTTCTCCCAGTGCACAGACAGACAGTCTGGACTTCCTGTCTGTGTGCCCAGCAGCTCGGCCCCCGGCGCTACCAACAACTACCCAGCGGTGCGACTTCCCGATACAGGCCCCACCCCCGGCCAGTTCAGGACGCGCGCATGCGCAGTCCAAATTCAATGGAGGCTTACAAAAAAACCGGGAGGAAGGAGGGGGATTGCGGGGCAGCGGGAGGCTCATGCAAAAATCGGGAACCTCCCGCTGAATGCGGGAGGGTAGGCAAGCCTGCTGTGACTGCTGACACATATTCACACGCACAATATTTGTTTTCACTTTATTCCTTTAAGAGAGGGCACCAAATTCCAGCTTGTATCCATGTGACCGGGATGAACTTACAACCCTGCCCAGCGATTTCATCGGTGGCTGGGAGCCGACTTCGGCAAGTGCAGAAAATGTAAACAGTATGCCCCAATAAAACTGCATTTAGAACTACAGTAACATTACCTTTTTAGCAGGTCTGTTAAGGTGCCCATACACAGTGCGATGCGATGGCGCTCCCACAGGCATCGCATCGCACAGTACAAAAAGTATGCGCTGCACATACTTATTGTACTGCTTTCTGATTGCATCACACGCAAAACGCATGTGATGCGATCCAGCCCATAACGGGTGCAATAATCGCGCCGTGTATGTGCGGCACTGCTGAGGTGGTGGGCGGAGAGAGTTCCGGCAGGTCGGGAAAAGACGGGCAGCGTGTGAGCGGTTGTTCAGACGCTGCCCGGCATTAGACTGCCCATGCGCAATCCCGAAATTGGAGTGGAATTGAAATCTCAGACATTTTGGGGACCAATCCCGGGATCCCGCCGATCCCAGGATTGGCCACCCTAGACTAATGTAAACAAGCGTTACATGGACGTGTGTCATTATATAGGTATAGTAGCCGTCCTTCCGCCCCTCACAGCAGTCATATAAAGCTGCTACGTGTGTACTTCCGGCTATACTGAGCAGACCCACTCACGGACAGGTTAAGGACTATGGGCCAGATGTACTAAGCTTCAAAAGTGATAAAATGGAGAGGGATAAACAGCCAGCCAATCAGCTCCCACCTGCCATGTCACACGCTGTGTTTGAAAAATGTCAGGCGGGAGCTGATTGGCTGGCTGTTTATCGCTCTCCATTTTATCACTTTTAAAGCTTAGTGCATCTGGCCCTATAACCGGTCTGTGTCTGCTGTCACCAAGCTATTCTCCTCTGATTTAACATAACATTAGTTATCTGGCCTCCCTTACTGGACAACCAAGGGGAAAACATCACCTAATTCACCAGAATACAGATCTCCATAGCTGATTATATAAATGCCAGTAACAAATATGGCCGCCTGGCCTCAGTGTGTTGGCAGGATCAGCCATGTTGCTGTCCCAACTGTAGCAATTTGTCAGTTGGTGTACCTGACACTGAAGAGAGAAGCTGCTTCTGGAAGAGAGAGCTAGTTTGCTGCGACAGCTAGTGTTGTACTCCCAGCAGATTTCTACAGGATCCCGCTATTCAGAGCCCCATAACACCTGAGCTTTACTGGACATTGTTTGTTGTGGTTATTGTGCTTATATTTCAGATCGAGATGAGCAGAAGAGAGTTACGGCGGCTCCAGGAGGACCAGAGGAGATGGAGCCGCCAAGGAGATCAAGGTAAGTGAGCTATTGGGGCAGTTAGTCCAATCTAAGGGGGCAATTTATAACAGCAGGGAGAGAGATAAAGTACCAAACTACCAGCTTCTGTCATTAATAATAATAGGAGTTGTTTGGCTGGTACTTTATCTCTCCCACTTTACCTTTCTACATGCCATGATATCTCTCTGCCTGTGTGGCATGCGGGCGGCAGTTGGGGTTAGCTGCACATGAGCTGTATGTAATACCCTCACTTTGTGGGAGATTCATGAAATCTTGGAGAGAGATACAGGGCACAATCTTTAAATCCATTTTAGACACTTAAAACCTATTGCTTATGATAAATGGTGCTGCAGCAAACCAGCACCCAAATGCCATTTTTCAAAAACATGACAGGAGCGGATTGGCTGGAGCTAAAACTTTTGATAAATGGGCCCCAAAGAGGTCTATGTACTAAGACTTGGAAAGAGATAATGTGGACAGAGATAATCTACCAACACGCCAGCTCCTAACTAACATTTTCAAACACCTCCTGTAACATGGCAGCGAGGAGCTGATTGGCTGGTACTTTATAACCAAACCCTTTATCCCAGGCTTAGTACATAGACCCCAAAGTACCAATAATCAGTCCCTAAATGTCATTTTCAAACCTTCTGTAACATGGCAGTGAGGAGCTGACTGGCGGTACTTCATAACTAGACACTTTATCCCAAGGTTAGTACATAGGCCTCCAAAGCTCCTGGCATTTTCAGGCTGACAGGGAGATGCGGTAAGCTTTAGCGACTGGTAGAGATAGAGTACCTTTACCTTTAGCCCCTAACTGTCATGTTACAAGCTCGGTTTTTGCAATAGTTCAGTCTTTATTCATTGCTATGGGAGGTGCTACCCACAGCTTCAGCTGGGACCTACAACACCTAGCAAGCCTTCTCGTAGGTGCACTAAGGATCCTTTTACTGAATCATAAAATATCACTTTTATTAGTATATAAAATGTAAATAGCATCCTGGGGAAATATTCACTGACCTTCACTCTGATTCCTTCCTAATGCCTGATGTTACTCTGGGTATGGGCTGATTGCACTAAGGTCAACATACATTGGGTCCATCACTGAAGGTTGACACGAGCCAAGGTCGACATAACAGTGGACATTATCACACCACTCAACATTTCATCTGGCATTCCCTCTGTATTTATCTGTAATTTGTCAGCTTCACCGGTTTGGGGATCTCACGTTTAGCACCGATAATTACGGTATATAGAATGTTATTTGCATTATTTTAAAAGCATATAAAGGTGTTTTTCCTGCTTGATATTATATGAACCATTGTCAGTTTGGAATATTTAATTTATGTTTTCATTTGTTACACACTGTTATACTTTTTTGGGTACTTGTTTCCTAGCACGGCGCCCATTGCATTGTATACCATAAGCCTTACAATGGTATGCGATGCGACGCGATGGCACCCGATGTTATACAATTTAAAATCGTATACCATTGTATATGGCATACAATGGCATGGGATACGATTTTAAATTGTATAAGCACCCTAATGGGTGCTTTCAATGTTAAATGGCCCCCTATAAGATTATTAATTGTATAAGCACCGTAATGGGTGCTTACAATGTTAAAAGCACCCCCACTATCAATGCCAACCCCACTATCAATGCCATCCCAAAGCATGGCGAGCGCAATACAAGTAAAGTAATACGCTTCGGGCTCAGTGGCTCGCTGCGCTCGCCACACTATATAAAATCAACTCCACGCCGACGTGGATACTGGGGGTATGAAAAGGTCGGAGGACGCGTACCGCCGCCGCTCGCCACGCTTCGGGTTGGCGTTGATAGTGGGTGTGGCATGGGGGTGCAATTAACATTGTAAGCAACCATTAGGGTGCTTATACAATTTAAAATCGCATCGCATGCGGCTATATGGCATGCGATGCGATAGAATGCATAAGATGCCATACGATTGAAAATCGTGGCGCCGTGCTAGGAAACAAGTACCCTTTTTTGTAATCCGTTTGGCTATAGTAATGGGAGGTTGGGATCATTTGGTCTACAGCATGATGGTCGACACCATTAGGTCAACATGGGAAAAGGTCGACATGATTCTAGGTCGAAAGGTCATTAGTTCGACAGGTGATTAGTTAGACAAGGTCTAGGTCGACAGTCAAAAGGTCGACATGGAGTTTTTCACTGTTTTTTTTTTACCTGAATATCAACACAGTCGACATGGACACAGTTTAAAGTGCACCGCATCTGTCCAACTACTGACCTTTCGCCCTAGAACCATGTCAACCTTTTTCGGTACTTGTGTATTTTGGCGGCGCCCATCGCATCGCATACCATAACGCATACGATGGTATGCGATGCGACGCGATTTGCTTCAATAGTGTGCGATGGCATACAATTTTCAAATTGTATGCCATTGTACATGGCATACAATGCCATACGATGCGATGCGATTAAACATTGTATAAGCACCCTAATGGGTGCTTACAATTTTAAATGCACCCCCACGCCACCCCCCCACTATAAACGTAAACCCGAAGCGTGGCGAGCGCAGCGAGCCCGCGAGGGGCGGCGGTACGCATCCTACGACCTTTTCATACCCCCACTATCCACCTCGGCGTGGAGTTGAGAATAGAATAGTGTGGCGAGCGCAGCGAGCCCCGCGAGGGGACGCGGATACCTGTGAAGCCCACGAAGGGACGCGTTTACCTGTGAAGGTATCCGCGTCCGCTCGCCACGCACCATTAGGGTGCTCAAAAGCACCCTTTAGGGTGCTTATACAATTTTTCATCGTATAGGGGGTCAAAATCCAGTACATGGCATGCGATGCGATGCGTTCATCGTACGATGTACATCGGGGGCGCCGCTATAATACACAAGTACCCCTTTTTCTATGTCGACCTAGACCCATGTCGACCTAATGATGTCGAACATGCTGTAGACCAAATGACCACATCCCAGTAACGGGCTGATACAGCAGCCATATCATTTTTCAAAACTTTATTATTTCGTTTAGCATGACCACTGCTCCGGGAGAGATTCTAATTTATTATACCACTGTATTGTATCCACTTACAGATATGAATAGCTTATTCTAAAAGGTGCAAACACACGAAACGATGTTGGAAACGATGTTGGAAATGATCCAACATGGTTTCAGATGGTTTCAAATCGTTCAACGTGCGTACACACGAAACGATTTGAAACACTTCACAAAAAATTGGCCTATGATCTTCCTGCATGCTAGGAATATCATAGACCAATCCTAATGATCGGCTGGTGCAAGGAACGATTTGAATAGGCTGTTCCTATTGAGATCGGGATTGTCCACATCTTGCTTCAAATCTTTCAGTGTGTATGCACCTTTACTCTTGTCCATTAGTGGTCATGCCCGAGTTCAATCATGTTTGAGCTGAGCTCTTAAAAAGGTGCCATTGCCTCCTGAACCGCCCATATTGTTTAAGTCATCTGTGTATCAGTAATCATTGCCAGACGTTTCAGCAAGATATAACCGGCAATACTCTGCTACCTAGTTACACATATTATTCATATAGTGGTCAGATCGCACAATAGAGCACAAACACTACAATCCGTTAAGGCAGCACGCTCCAGGTAACAGTCAGGCTGCGGCTCTTGCTAGAGCGGTATAGCCCAGTGAGGGCTGACTTTGACACTCCAGCTTTGTTGGACTACACATCCCAGCATGCCCTGCTAGTTTTACCAATTGGCTATGCTAAAACTGATGCAGGGCATGCTGGGATGTGTAGTTCAACAACAGCTGGAATGTCAAGGTTAGCCGTCACTGGTATAGACTGTCAGGGTAGCCCTCTTATAAGGGTTTAGGGATCACAGATCGCAGATCCTGACCACAAAGTGGTTGGGATTGGTAAATCAGGTTCAAGTGGACATGGTGCATTATTAATCACTGACCCATGTGACACAGGCCGACTCCATGGTACACTTATGGTGGTTCTGTATGGTAATCACTGGGTTCTGGTCTGGTACTATCAGGCTCTTTCAGAGGTTCTTAGAGGCCCAAAGAAACACACATTTTTGAGGTCCCCACCATCTTATTCTTAAACAAAAATAATAATAACATTTGTCATGTTAAATTGATTTGAATGCTTACCTTTAATAAAATGTACATATAAATTCTGTATACATATACTGATGTAGTGGATTATTGGCGATTTCAAGTTCTAGTTTAGACACTAGGTATTCATCTAGTTGCCAAAATAGCAAATAGACAAATATAAAAAAAAAAAAAACCTCACAAAAATAACTCTAGAAATAAGGATTTCCAGTTAGAGGCACGAATAATACCCATGCCACCCCCATCCACACATACTATATCTGGTAGGCACTGGCTATTATTGCTCTGTAATGTTATCTTTCTAACAAACGATAATACCCCTTTCACACCAGAAAATGCAGGGAACCACCCAGGAATTCGGCCCAGGGATCATGCCCCGGTTGGCCCCTTTCACACCAGAAAAGTCTCTGCGTTTTCTGGTGTGGGAAGGAGGCAGAGAGGAGGCCGTCAGAAGGCAGGGGTAGCTGGGATGGTGGCGGAGGCCGGTGAATAGTACTCACCCTGGGTTGCTGGTCCTCGGTGCAGGCCGGTGATCCACACAGGTCAGACAGCAGGTGCAGATGACGCAGCTCTCCGGCGGGAGTAAGGGCACCGGAGAGCTGCATCATCTTCATCCACCTCCTGTCCTGTCATCTGCGCCCGCCGCCTGTGTGGATCCCCAGCCTGACCATCTGCACCATGGACCAGTAACCAGGGTTAGTAATCCCTACCCCATTCAAAACGGCCAGGACCTTGGGTTGAACCCGTGAACAACCCTGCTTGGTTGAAATCCTGGCAAATTTTCCCAGGAGTTTGACCCGGGAACCTAACAAACCAGCGCTACCCGGGAAATTAGGCTGGTGTGAAAGGGGTATTACAAAAACTCACTTGAAATATAACCCTGATATTCTGCCTCTCATCACTGACAAATCATAATTATGAGGTTGTTGATATTCTGCCATCGAAAAAACGGTTCCGCAGTATCCCGGTACGTACAAAGCGCATGCTAAACAGTTTTTTTTCCAACTGCTGTTAATATGCTGAATGATAAACAATGAAATGGGATATGTTTGTGCAGGTACTTGTGTGTCATTTTTTGTTGACAGTGCATTGTTGTAGTGTATTGTTGACACAATAAAGTATTATATTCAGAATGTGATTGCTGTAACTCAATTTGCTGATCAGCAATTGCTTTGAACATGTTATTTATTAATAATAGTTATTTAATAATTATCTAGTAATTATAGCTACAATATAAAGGTATATCTTTTCAGACGATTCTACGCAGACCGTTTTTGTGGAGAGGCTGCGCTCCGAGCGCCAAAGAAGATCTCGTCAGGAAACCAGTGACGAAACATCTGAAAGGGAGAACAGAGCCCGAAGCCGTTCACCCATTTTTATCCCTGGTCCCAGGGAACTTCATCGAGCCTCTGATCCTCCAGCTGAACATCATCAGAATTACGCAGACCTCGTAGACGAGCTCGAGAGGGAGTATTTCAATGACAGGATGTTGGAGATGCACGAGCAGATTCCAGAGTCGACCATCTTTGTTGAGATCAACGCGCAAGACTTCCTGTCGTCTGAAATGGTGTTCATCGGTGAGCTTAACCAACCAGCCATGATTGTAGAGGTCAACGGACAGCATATCCTGGCCATGGAGGTAGACAGCGACAGTCGTAACCTCGAATACCTGCAGATACGTCTCACCAGGGAGAATGTCGCACCCTGGGATTTGGAGATCAGCGCATTTCCATCGTGCACTATTGCTGAGGATGAAGAGCCGCAATTCTGCGTGATCTGTATTATGGAGTTCCAAAATGGAGAGCGGGTGTCAGTTCTGCCCTGTGGCCACAGATTTCATCCGAGCTGCATCTACGTGTGGGCGGACTCAAATCCCAGCTGTCCTGTGTGCCGCAGACAGTCCACTCGGTGGCCGGTCCTGTGTCGTATCTCCTGAATACACCGAGAACATGAAGATCTTCTCCACCGTACATCGTGGTAATTCCTTCTATCTCTCTCCTCACAGGTGTTATCCCATTTTGGGTTTTCTTCTCTCTCTTTTCTTTACAGGGCTGACACGACTTGGGAGCATTTTGCCACTCGTCACCGTTAGCGGTGAGGGTCCCGAGGGATTTTCCCTGTTATCTCCTGAATACACGGTGACACTATTGGCTCGTGTTCTCCGTGCAGGTTTATCAGGAATTTCAGGTTTTTACCTCGGGCCAAGTCGTCTCACCCCCTCCTACCCCTCACTTAGCATTAGTCATGTTAGTATTTGGTTTTACTACACTCCACACACACTCCTGTGGCCATTTTGGGTTTGCTTCTCGCTCCTCTTTTCTTTACACTCTTTTCTGCTTTCCGCACCATCACAACCGCTCTATCCCATCCCATCAGCTTTCAGCTGCCTCTATTACACACCACCCACACTCCTGCGGGCTAGGGCTGACACAACTTGGGAGCATTTTGCCACTCGTCACCGTTAGCGGTGAGGGTCCCGAGAGATTTTCCCTGTTATCTCCTGAATACACGGTGACAATATTGGCTTGTGTTCTCCGTGCAGGTTTATCAGGAATTTCAGGTTTTTACCTCGGGCCAAGTCGTCTCACCCCCTCCTCCCCCCTCACTTGGTATTAGTCAGGTTGGTAATTATTTTTACTACACCCCACCCACACTCATGCGGCCTAGGGCTGACACGACTTGAGAGCATTTTGCCACTCGTCACTGTTAGCGGTGAGGGTCCCGAGGGATTTTGTCCTGTTTTTGCCTGAATACACGGTGACACTATTGGCTCGTGTTCTCCGTGCAGGTTTATCAGGTTTTTCAGGTTTTTACCTCGGGCCAAGTCATCTCACCCCCTCCCCCCCCCCCTCACTTGGTATTAGTCATGTTGGTATTTGTCTCTTTTACACTTCTCCAACACTCCTGCGGCCGATGGCACAGAAACTCAAATACTAAATTAGCATATTGGGCCCGAATCATAATCCAAAGCTGTAGTGGCACATTCAGTAAAGTACTGATATTTGGTACCCTGCGCATGTGTTGGACCCATACTGCCCATGTACAGTATGTGTCCACAACATTGGTTGAACTATGGCATCAGACAGTCAGTGATTGATAGTCTGATGCTGCTTGGGGATGGCATGGGGATGGAGGTTGTTTGTGAAAGATGGGGCCAGGATCTACTTCGGAGGACTGAGATTTTCAGACCTGATCGGAGCAGATTCCATGGTCGGCTTGCATGACCCAACTGGGTCGGAGCTGGACAAAGTTGTCACAGGAGATCGGATACTGCAGCCCAGGATGCCGTTCCGATCAGTAACGCAGCAGGAGGTGCAATGCCTATCATTGTATATAGGTCTATTCGTCAGGTGGTGTGGGGGTGGGCTAGCGGTTTGGGGTTGGGGCCACCTGTGTCGACCAGTCAGCTGCTCCATGCACTAGTTTTTATAGTGTAATCCTGCTTGATCGGCAGGGCGGCTCCTTCAACGATCTGCTTCCCCACTTTCTACACCACATCACGAATAGACAAGACTTGGGAGCATTTGCCACTCGTCACCGTTAGCGGTGAGGGTCCCGAGGGATTTTCCCTGTTTTCTCCTGAATACACGGTGACACTATTGGCTCGTGTTCTCCGTGCAGTTTTTTCAGGTTTTTCAGGTTTTCACCTCGGGCCAAGTCATCCCACCCCCTTACTCCCTTGGCATTAGTCAGGTTGTTATTTCGATAGTTCTGGAGATGTGGACATTTTGATTGTAGGCTAGCTAGGGGCTGACTCTTTTAGCCTGGATTCCCCACCCACCCTAGCCCAAACTTTTTTTTTCTTTTTTCTTGCCTGTTGGGGTTGGTCAACCTCTCTGTGGCGGGAAATAACGTCAGTCCAGTGGCTAATGCGCTGCTTTATGGAGGAGCGCTCTCTTTTCAGGGTGTGGTATGACTGTCCAACAATCGGGATCATGACAGTCAGTTTACCGACATCGGAATCCCGACTGCCAGTTAGTGCTCTGACAAGGGGGTGAGCGCAAAGAAGCCCCTTGCAGGCTCGGTGGCTCGCCACAGGTTCTATTCTCCCTCTATGGGGGTCATGGACCCCACAAGGGAGAATAGACCCTGTCAGTTGGGATCCCCCATGTCAGAGCACCGGCAGTCGCAATTCCTATGTTGGTACACTTACCGTCAGGATCCCGATTGCCGGGCAGTCATCCGGCACCCCTCTTTCTAATACACTGATCTAGTGTGACCTACCCTACTGGGGGTCAGGGCCACTGACTGTCTAGTTGGCCTATTGTGGTGTACTGGCCAATTGGCTTATGTCACTGGTAAACTGACCGTTCTTTCTGTCTGCCACCATAGTTATTTAAAATGTTACAAAATAAAAAGGTTGACTGATTTTAATGGCATTACTGTTGTCCATGTCGTTATTTTAGATAAGTTAGATTTTATCCACTAGCAAATATGGTTAATGTGTGAGGTCACACTCAATCTCACATCTGCCGACAGGAAGTTTCATTAATAATATTACACCATCCAGCCCATACTAATGTTTTATTGCTAGAATCCCCTAATATCTGGGAAATCCTCTTCATTTTTGGAAGTTAATACAATGGGTGAGATTTAATAGGATGAGAGATTCAAAAAGTGAGAGATTTGGTAAGAAATCTCCAGTTTTCTAAAGTGGCAATCATTTACACGGCAAAATCAAACTGGTTTTGCAGTGTAAATGATTGCCGCTTTAAAAAAACCTGGAGATTTCTTACCAAATCTCTCACTTTTTGAATCTCTCATCCTATTAAATCTCACCAATATGTTATCATCAGGTGACATATATAGCATCAGGTGACATATATAGCATCAGGTGACATATATAGCATCAGGTGACATAAGTGGCATCAGGTGACATATATAGTATCAGGTGACATATATAGCATCAGGTGACATATATAGCATCAGGTGACATAAGTAGCATCAGGTGACATATATAGTATCAGGTGACATATATAGCATCAGGTGACATTTTAAATACTTTAGCAGGAACCGATGGATCGGAAAAACAGAACCAAAATCTAGTCCAGGCATTCCCAATCACAGTCCTCAAGGCACACCAACAGTGCAGGTTTTGTAGATATCCAGGCTTGAGCACATCTGAGGGATTCTGATTAAACCATCTGTGCTGAAGCCTGGATATCACTAAAACCTGCACTGTTGATGTGCCTTGAGGACCGTGATTGGGAATGCCTGATCTAGTCTAATGCAGGGGTAGCCAACTCCAGTCCTCGAGAGCTACCAACAGTGCGTGTTTTCCAGGTTTCCTCATAGAATCACAAATGAAGTAATTAGCTCCACCTATGGATCTTTTAAAATGTGTCATTGAGTAATGCGTGCACCTGTGCACAAGCTAGGTGCTCTGAAAAATGTGAATTGTTGGTAGCTATTGAGGACTGAAGTTGGCTACCCCTGGTCTAGTGTGTACGCACAATGCTGATGATGTGCACTCACACAACTTGTCAGCAATGTAACATGGAGCCTGCACCCCCACCGTCGCTCGTTGCGGCTGGCATTAACAAAAGTGTGTATGCACTAGCCGATGCCAGCACCCCACCGGGTCCCATCTCGGAGGATGCCGCTGGGTACAGACATCATCCAGTGCGTATACAGCTATATACTGACTTGTGTTATAGTCTAGTAGCTTTACTTCCATGCCTCATAGCAGTCACATAAAGCTGCTCAGCATGTACTGTACTTACTGTAGCAGTCACATAAAGCTGCTCAGCATGTGCTGTACTTACTGTAGCAATCACATAAATCTGCTCAGCATATGCATTACATACTGTAGCAGTCACATAAATCTGCTCAGCATGTACTGTACTTACTGTAGCAGTCAAATAAAGCTTCTCAGCATGTACCGTACTTACTGTAGCCGTCACATAAAGCTTTTCAGCATGTACCGTACTTACTGTAGCCGTCACATAAAGCTGCTCAGCATGTGCTGTACTTACTGTAGCAGTCACATAAAGCTGCTCAGCATGTCCTGTACTTACTATAGCAGTCACATAAAGCTGCTCAGCATGTGCTGTACTTACTGTAGCCGTCACATAAATCTGCTCAGCATGTGCTGTACTTACTGTAGCAGTCACGTAAATCTGCTCAGCATGTACTGTACTTACTGTAGCAGTCACATAAAGCTATTCAGCAAGTACTGTACTTACTGTAGCAGTCACATAAAGCTGCTCAGCATGTGCTGTACTTACTGTAGCAGTCACACAAATCTGCTCAGCATGTACTGTACTTACTGTAGCCGTCACATAAAGCTGAGAGCATATACTGTACTTACTGTAGAAGTCACATAAAGCTGCTCAGCATGTGCTGTACTTACTGTAGCAGTCACATAAAGCTGCTCAGCATGTGTTGTACTTACTGTAGCAGTCACATAAAGCTGCTCAGCATGTGCTGTACTTACTGTAGCAGTCACATAAAGCTGCTCAGCATGTGTTGTACTTACTGTAGCAGTCACATAAAGCTGCTCAGCATGTACTGTACTTACTGTAGCCGTCACATAAAGCTGACAGCATGTACTGTACTTACTGTAGAAGTCACATAAAGCTGCTCAGCATGTGCTGTACTTACTGTAGCAGTCACATAAAGCTGCTCAGCATGTGTTGTACTTACTGTAGCAGTCACATAAAGCTGCTCAGCATGTGCTGTACTTACTGTAGCAGTCACATAAAGCTTCTCAGCATGTACTGTACTTACTGTAGCAGTCACATAAAGCTGCTCAGCATGTGCTGTACTTACTGTAGCAGTCACATAAAGCTGTTCAGCATGTGTTGTACTTACTGTAGCCGTCACATAAAGCTGACAGCATGTACTGTACTTACTGTAGCCGTCACATAAAGCTGACAGCATGTACTGTACTTACTGTAGAAGTCACATAAAGCTGCTCAGCATGTGCTGTACTTACTGTAGCAGTCACATAAAGCTGCTCAGCATGTGTTGTACTTACTGTAGCCGTCACATAAAGCTGACAGCATGTACTGTACTTACTGTAGCCGTCACATAAAGCTGACAGCATGTACTGTACTTACTGTAGAAGTCACATAAAGCTGCTCAGCATGTGCTGTACTTACTGTAGCAGTCACATAAAGCTGCTCAGCATGTACTGTACTTACTGTAGCAGTCACATAAAGCTTCTCAGCATGTACTGTACTTACTGTAGCAGTCACATAAAGCTGCTCAGCATGTGCTGTACTTACTGTAGCAGTCACATAAAGCTGCTCAGCATGTACTGTTCTTACAGCTATACTGAGCGGACCGACTCATGGACAGATTAGGTCCTATATATCGGACTGTACCTGCTGTCACCATACTATTTATTCCCTGATTTAGCACATTACAGATATCTGACCTCACTTACTGGATACCCAGGTAAGTCACCAGGCTACGGTCAGGTGCTGCCACGGTGACGGGTCATCACAAATCAGTAAGCGAATATTCAGAATATGTTATTGATTGTTCTGCACAGATAACAAGGCTTCCCCCATGGACATTGGAATGTGGGTAAATGAGAAAAAAAAAACAATTGAAAATTTGGTCTATTAAATAACTGAATAATATGTATATTGTCACCGGGAGAGGGTGTAAATCTGACTCATGCGCGCCATTGCTGAATTCCATATGGTAATGCGGGAGTCTCCTGTGTACATTAACAATCCACACGTGAAAGCCTGTCCCGCCCACTGCAGTCATCATTAGTATCTGGGCTCGGACCCACTTCATGCTGGATACAGAAGATACGTCTGAATCAGTTTCCATCTGAAAGCTACTATGAAGGAAGAAGCCGGCAGACGCATCCACAGTACGGAGCAGTTCCGGGCATCGCATGGTGCACCCAGGCACTACTCAGAAACATCCATAATACAGACAGTGTGTCCCATGATTGTAAGAGTTTACACACTTCATCCAACATGGGTCAAGGCTGTAACAAACATGTACTGTAACAAGAGTGTAATGTGATTACAAGAACATATGGTTACAAACAGCGTCCCTTTACTTCATACAAGAAAAGTTCCTGTAATACATATAAATACATTATGCAATCATTGTCCTGACTGGCTGATTATCAGTGGATCCGGCCAATGAGTGCATTGGGTAGCTGCAACCAATAAGCGATGATCGGCCTGTCGGGCAAGAGACATTTTCCAACATTCCAAACTGAGCGCCCATCCTTTCACCTGTTCTGTCACAGGGGAGGCATGGGGAAATGTTCCCTCTACAGGGAAGGAACCCGGATCATGTGGCCATTCACTACTATCTCATAGCGTATATCTGCTGGTCTGACAGACATTGCATAGTGTATGCCCAGCATAAGACGGGTATGGGTCATAGGATCAACACAAGCATTAGGTCCTAATGCAAGCATGTCCAAACTATGGCCCTCCAGCTGTTGTGAAACTACAAGTCCCATCATGCCTTGCCTCAGTTTTGCTTTTAGGGAATGTTAAACTATTGCAAGGCATGCTGGGATGTGTAGTTTCACAACAGCTGGAGGGCCATAGTTTGGACATGCCTGTCCTAATGAATGAAGCATTCTCTGTAGAGTAATAAAGACCTGGTAATATTACAGTCCCGCACTCGCTGTCCCTTCCCAGTGATATCTGGGCCTCTTAGCAGCCCGTGGTTCTGTGAGAAAGGACCGGCAAGTGTGTAGTATAAGGAGGACAGTAACGTATCTTTATTGCATTTGACATTTGGGCGAATAGTGAAGGCCCATACACACTTGACGATTTTCAGCTGAAAATCGCTCAAAACAGCAGTTTGTATGCCCCGGAGATTGCCGACTAGCGATGATGCGCGCTCCCGCATCATCGCTAGGAAAGTGGTTCATCTGCTGGTTTTACCAGCAGATGTGGCGATGATGGATGGTTTTTCATCCATCATCGCCATGTGTGTACGCCTGCCGGGCTGAAAGATTAACCACTTTCAGCCCGGCGGACCGCCGCGCCGCCCCCCGCCCCCGCCTGTCATAATACTCACCCTGTCCAAGTGCTGCTGCGCCGGCTCCATGCATCCTGCTCCGAGTCCCTGCCTGTCTGCTTGTCCCGCCCTCCTGCTCAGTGCTCACCACGGAGCACTTCTCCCTCACCCGGCAACACACTCTGCTGGCCACGCCCCCCCTGCTATGCTTAACACAGAGCACTGAGAGCAGGGGGCACTGCTGGCCACCAATGTTTTATGTTTAAAGCAGTAATATATACATTGCTGGCATATGCCAGCAATGTATATATTGCTGGAACCACTGGGCACCAATGTTAAATTTTTAAGGCAGTAATATATACATTGCTGGCATAAGCCAGCAATGTATATATTGCTAGCACCACTGGGCACCAATGTTACATTTTTAAGGCAGTAATATATACATTGCTGGCACATGCCAGCAATGTATATATTGCTAGCACCACTTGCCACCAATGTAATGTTACTTATACGCCAGTAATATATACATTGCTGGCACAGGCCAGCAATGTATATATTATTGGCACCACTGGGCACCAATGATTATTAATTTGCTTGCTGCCCACAAATAATTATGAATTAGCCAGTAATATATACATTGCTGGCACATGCCAGCAATGTATATTTTAGTGGCATCACTGCCCACCAATGTTACTTACAAGCCAGTAATATATACATTGTTGACACAGGCCAGCAATGTATATATTATGGGCACCACTGCCCACCAGGGTTAAAGGGAGCAGGAACTGGGCGGAACTGCGTTCCATCAGTTTTATTTTGGAGGTGGAATGGTTCCGCCTCCGTCCGCATCGCTAAACAGCTGACAGCCGGGCAGAGCGGTGGGAAATCAGGATGTCTCAGAGAAGGTCCATCCGTCCGTGGCGTAGCTATTTTAAAATTATGTGCCAACTCACGGCTCGTGAGCCAATCAGAGCTCGCGGGACGGCAACAAATGAGGAGCTGCCGGGCCGCGAGCACCGATTGGCTCGCAAGTCATTTGAAATAGCCGCACCACGGATGTTCTGAGACATCCGGGTTTCCCACCGCTCTGCCCTGCTGTCTCCTTTCCCACACAGTGCACACCTCTGGCACTGGGCATGTTACCCCTGGCACTGAGAATGTAATACCTGGCAATGAGCATGTATGTAAGCGGCACTTATGTGGCATAATAAAAAATGGGCATTACCATGTTTGGCATATTGTGAAATGGGCATTACCGTGTTTGGCATATAGTATAATGGACATTACGGTGTGTGGCATAATGTGTAATTTGCATTACTGTGTGCATTTCTGTGTCCCTGACCCATAAAGCCATGCCCTAAAATTTTTGGCACAAAATGTTCAGTTTTTATTAGGTGTTGGGTTGTTTTGCACTGTGGGGCATCATTTGAATCAGGGGTGGTATTATGTGGCCACATTATTCTTTTCCTGACAGTGTGGCTGTGACATAATTGGGGGGGGGGGGGGAAGAGTCAGGGAAGCAAATTTTTCCACTTTAGGCACTGCTGCGCACTAATGTATAGTGATAATAGTTATTAATGTAAACACTGCTGGAGCAGACCAGCAATGTATATGAGACCACTGCCACTGGCCATCAATGTATATTTTTATGGCGTTAATGTATACACTGCTGGCGCAGGTCAATAATGTATATGTTACCACCGCCACTGCCCCCCAATGTATATTTTGTTGTGGCGGTAATGTATACATTGCTGGGGAAGGTGAATGGATTTCTCCCTACGTGCACGGTGGCAAATTAAATGGTAGTTGTGCACATGGGCGGGATTTTGCCCAGTCGGAGCAGAGTCAGGTAGCGTTTACCTGTTTGCTGGGCTCCGAATATACACAGCCCAGCGATCAGTTCTGAATCAGGCCCCTAGAACAGAAATGCACTGAATAAAATGGCCCCTGCTCCCACCCTTGGAATACAAACCCTGCCCATTATGTAAATAGCCTTTTATATGAAAGATTTTCAGCAAAGTCTTTCACCTCCTGAAAATCTCTTGCTCTTTGGGGAAAATAGCTCAGTGTGTACGCACTACTTTGGTGACAAATATATCTTTCAGAGATTTTGGCAAAGTCTTTTGAAATGAAAATCTTCAAGTGTGTATGGGCCTTAACACTTGGCTCAAACAAAACGTCTACACAAGTACCTACCTCGGGAGGTTTGGAGCAGATGCCGACGTCACCACAGCAGATGGGGAGGAAGGTGTTGAGGGCTGCGGAGATTCTGGGGCTCTTGGAACCCTTCCCATTCGGTACCAGATGCCCATACTGTTCAGCTCCCTATCCAGGAGACATACACAAACACATGAGTATATAACTATATTAGTAAGGCTGACTAATGTGGTAGCTCAACATCCTAACAAAAGAAAAATGGGATATTTATGCCCTGAGGTAACGTACTCATGGGCCTAATATGTTCCTCTGTAATGCAACCAAGCACATAATGGACACATTAAATACAGGGATTGATCTGTATTGGATATACATCTTGATTACCAATGGCATTTCACCATAAAGGAAAGAGTCAAATCACTGAATGTTTTATGAACATCGCTTGGCTATGTCTGGTATATCAGCCACAGAAAGATTATGAATAAACATTGTTCTATAATAATGATGCACGTTCCCCATTTCCAGCTACCCAATGTGTACCCAGCATAATATCACAAGTGTTCCTTCTAAGCTTCTGTTACAGGGTGCTGCACCCTGCCCGTTTTTAAAACCTCAAAATGCTCCCTGCCCTTTTTGTGTGTGGCACTCTGCGCCCTTGCGCTGCCCCCCACCTCGTTGACGTGCCGCTGAGAACTTTCGGTGTGTGCCATCATGTGTAATGGGTATTACGGTGTGTGGTATAATGTGTAATGGCCATTGTGGTGCATGGTATAATGTGTAATGGGTATTACATTGTGTGGTATAATGTATAAGAGGCATTACAGTATATGCCATAATGTGTAAGAGGCATTATGGTGTGTGGTGTAATGTGTAAGAGTCATTACAGTGTGTGCCATAATGTGTGATGTCATTAGGTCATAATATGTAATGGACATAGCTCAGTATGACAATGTGTAATGGGTATTAGGGTGTGTGGTATAATGTATAAGAGGTATTACAGTGTATGCCATAATGTGTAGCTGTCATTATGACAGAAAATGGAATGGACATAGCACAGCATGACAATGTGTAATGGGTATTACGGTGTGTGGTATAATGTGTAATGGGCATTATGGTGTGTGGTATAATGTGTAATGGGTATTTTGTTGTGTGATATAACGTGTAGTTGTCATTATTACAGAATATGTAATGGACATAGATCAGTATGACAATGTGTAATGGGTAGTAGGGTGTGTGGCATAATGTGTAATGGGCATTATGGTATTTTGTTTTAATGTGTAATGGGTATTACGGTGTGTGGTATAATGTGTAATGGGCATTATGGTGTGTGGTATAATGTGTAATGGGCATTATGGTGTGTGCGGTATAATGTGTAATGGGTATTACGGTGTGTGGTATAATGTGTTTTCATTGCGACAGAATATGTAATGGCCATAGCAGAATATGACAATGTGTAATGGGCATCATTCTTATAATTTTTGCTGTTTCTGATGTAAATTTCTAGTATAAAATGTGCTCTTTCGATTGAAAAAGTGCTCTGCCTGATGGTCAGCGCCCTGCCCTAAAAAAATCAGAGTGTGAACACTAGTGGGGTATTGCCAGCAGCCACTTTACGGGATATGGTCGTATTGTCGACACCACTTAGGTCGACAGTCATTAGGTCGACACCGTTGGGTCGACAGGTGGCAGGTGGGGTATGGCCAGCAGTCACAGTAACATATACACAGAGGGGTATAGCCAGCAGTTACAGCATCGTATACACAGTAGGGTTAAAGCCATCAGTCACAGTAACGTATACACAGAGGGGTATGGCCAGCAGTTACAGTATCGCATACACAGTGGGGTTAAAGCCAGCAGTCACAGTAATGTATACACAATGGGGTTACGAGCAGCAGTCACAGTAATGTATACACAGTGGGGTATGGCCAGCAGTCACAGTGGAGTATGGCCAGTAGTCACAGTATGCACAGGAGTCCAGTAGAAAAAAAAAAAAAACAATTACAGCAGAGTGCGCAGCGGAGCATGCAAAGCGCAGGCTTCCATCCAATATAATGGCGCAGAGCCGCAGTCGCACCGAATTCTGTGGGATGCAATTCTCTGGAGAACCCAAGGCCGGGAAGATGGCACTGAGCCTCGTTGGGGGATGTGAGTGTGGCGGAAACGCCCATTGTTCGGAGCATCTCTTTTATTTGATATGTTGGTACTTGTTTCCTAGCACGGCCACAATCTGGAGTAATCGTGTCCCTTAATTAAGGGACACGATTACCCCCGATGGACCCGATTTCTTTTGAAATCAGGTCCATTTTGCCGGCTAGGATACAATATCGGGGGCATCGCGTCGGTCGGGACCATTAACATTGGTCCCGACGCGACCGACGCGATGCCCCCGATATTTCCATAGGCTTCAATGTTAAAAAATATTTTAACATTGAAATCTTGTCGGGAAAGTTAAAATATCGGGGGCATCGCGTCGGTCGGGACCATTAACATTGGTCCCGACGCGATGCGACGCGATGCCCCCGATTTTTGCATAGGCTTCAATGTTAAAATATTTTTTAACATTGAAATGGTGAAAAATTGTGAAAAAATGTGAAATGGGCCAATATGACCCATTTCACATTATAGATGTCCCCGTCGTCACCCCACGATAGACGCCAACCCGAAGCGTGGCGAGCGCAGCGAGCCCGCGAGGGGCGGCGGTGCGCGTCCTCCGACCTTTTCATTCCCCTACTATCCACGTCGGCGTGGAGTTGAGAATAGAATAGTGTGGCGAGCGCAGCGAGCCACCGAGCCCGAAGCGTGGCGAGCGCAGCGAGCCCCGCGAGGGGACGCGGATACCTTCACAGTTATACGCGTCCCTTCGCGACCTTCACAGGTGTCCGTGGCGACGCGGACACCTGTGAAGTCCGCGAAGGGACGCGTTTACCTGTGAAGGTATCCGCGTCCCCTCGCCACACTATTCTATTCTCAACTCCACGCCGACGTGGATAGTAGGGGAATGAAAAGGTCGTAGGACGCGCACCGCCGCCCCTCGCGGGCTCGCTGCGCTCGCCACGCTTCGGGTTGTCGTCTATCGTGGGCTGGAGTTTACGCGCTTACATTTGGGGGGGTTGGGAATTTTTTTCATTTAATCCAATGTAAAATTGGGTCCCAGGGACCCAATTTACATTGGATTCAATGAAAAAAATCGGGTAAAAAATCGGATCCAAAATCGGTCGGTCGCGTCGATCGCATCGCATGCGACCAAATCGCATGTGATGCGATCGACCCGATTTTTCCGACACGACCACCCCGATCTAAATCGGTGTGGCCGTGCTAGGAAACAAGTACCTATATGTTTGTTTGGCCCCATCACACACAATGGTGGCCCCCACCGTAATGCCCATCACACATGATGGCCCACACTGTAATGTCCATCACACATGGTGGCCCCCACTGTAATGCCCATCACACATGATGGCCCTCACTGTAATGCCCATCACACATGATGGCCCACACCGTAATGCCCATCACACATGATGGCCCACACCGTAATGCCCATCACACATGATGGCCCACACTGTAATGCCCATCACACATGATGGCCCCCACTGTAATGCCCATCACATATGATGGCCCACACTGTAATGCCCATCACATATGATGGCCCACACTGTAATATCCATCACACATGATGGCCCACACTGTAATGCCCATCACACATGATGGCCCCCACCGTAATGCCTATCGCACATGATGGCCCACACTGTAATGCCCATCACACATTATGGTTGTCCACACCGTAATGCCTATCGCACATGATGTCCCACACTGTAATGCCTATCACACATGATAGCCCACACTGTAATGCCCATCACACATGATGACCCACACTGTAATGCCCATCGCACATGATGGCCCCCACTGTAATGCCCATCGCACATGATGACCCACACTGTAATGCCTATCACACATGATGGCACCCACTGTAATGCCCATCGCACATGATGACCCACACTGTAATGCCCATCGCACATGATAGTGGCCCACACTGTAATGCCCATCGCACATGATGACGGTCCACACTGTAATGCCCATCGCACACGATGACCCACACTGTAATGCCCATCACACACGATGACCCACACTGTAATGCCCATCACACACGATGACCCACACTGTAATGCCCATCACACACGATGACCCACACTGTAATGCCCATCACACACGATGACCCACACTGTAATGCCCATCACACACGATGATCCACACTGTAATGCCCATCACACATGATGACCCACACTGTAATACCCATCACACACCTTAACAGCGACTACATATGATGGCACATAAGAGCCTCTTACCTACATGCTCATTGCCAGGGGTTTCTTACTCAATGCCAAAGGTTTTATGCTTAGTTGCCAAGAAGGTTTCATGCTCGTTGCCCAGGAGGTATTATATCCTTGTTACCCAGAATGGGAAAAGCAACCCCAGCAAGCCCTCCTGTCTGTGGAGGGAGGGCTTAGCCGGCAGGAAGAGCTGACAGCTACTGCTAGCAGAGAGCAGCTTAGCGTTGTGGCGGGGGGGGGGGGGGGGGATTTGTCACTTTAAAGAGCTGCCATGCCGCTCACTTCTCAGGACTTCAGCAGTGGTAACAGCATGGGGGACGGTGGCGGGCTACATCTGTAACAACAGACACACAGCTTTCAGCAGAGAGCTCATCAGCGTTTCAGTGCATGCAGGGGGGGCGGATGAGAAAGTTTGCAACGGGGTGTCAGCGCACCAGGGGGGCAGCGGAAGGGCGCAAAGTCCCAGACACAAAAAGGGCAGGAACACTAATTTCTGTGTCCTACGGATGACAGAAGGAGGGTGATATGGTCAGATGTATCTGCCTTCACCGTGGTTCGCAACAAGAGGACTAGCGCAGATTTTGACCCAACTTGAATAACTCTGCAGCTCTTAAGGCCCCCATCTGCTAGGGTGGGGAATCACCTGTGGTACCCCGCCAACTCACCCGGCAGCTGCTACGTTCAGTTCACAAATATTTCTACCCATGCATGTTGCCCCTTCTTTATATAAACACCTCTTTCTACACTTTTATGAAAACTCTTCACTACTGTATAACCGCAGCTCACCGTTACCAATTCTAAACAGTCTCTTGTTACAGTACATCTTCAGTTGTGACACCTGTCAGTATCACACTGACCCCAGGGGTTAATAAACTGCTTTCTGTTCTACCCTGATACTAGTAAATCCCCTAAACTCCAATACTGCTCTAAAACAAACAGTCATATTTATTGTGGGTTTTATTACTGTTTTAATTCAGCTCATCCTGGAAAAGGATTTGTGGCATTGAGAAAACCTCTACGAGTATTCATAACAGTGTCTTGAGAATAAAACATTAATCTGGTCATGTAATTATAATTATGGTCAAAATAATAGGCAAAATCAGTGCTGGTGGCTGCCAATCGTAAAATATGTGATAACAGAAGTGAATCACTTGCCTCACCACATAATTACTTTTAAGTACGATATAAACAATCAACTAAATATATATTTTTTTGGCATTTTTCAATAAAGAAACTTTTAGCCTAGTGCTGCTGTGAAAAAAATTCTGATACTCTCTCTAGGTCTGTGGGTCCCAACCTCGGTCCTCAGGACCCCCCAACAGTCTGCGTTTTCCAGGTCACCCGGCAGGTGCACTCATTATTCACTGACACATTTTAAAAGATCACAGGTGGAGCAAAGTATTTCACCTGTGATCCTGCATGGAGGCCTGGAAAATGTACACTGTTGGGGAGTCCTGATGACCGAGGTTGAGAACCACTGCTCTTGGGTGTTGGGATTTAAAAAAAGTTTGGGAACCACTGTCCTACGCCATACTAGAAAGATGTACCGAAAAAGTTACTTGCAGCCAATCAAGCAGGTCTGAATCACCCTCTACATTTAGTTTTCTGTACTGTTGCTGGAAGTCTGCATACTTTTATTCAGGCAATGTATGGTTCTATCTATATGATGCTTTGAAATAAAAATCATTCTTTAAAAAAAAAAAAACCTTTCAAAAATTCTATAGACTTAATGTTCTATAGAAATATCTCACAAGAAGCATTTAGGCATAGACACGCCCATAGGTTTATTTATTTATTAACAGTTTCTTATATAGCACACACATATTTCACAGCGCTTTACAGAGAATACTTGAACATTCACATCAGTCCCTGCCCCAGTGGAGCTTACAATCTAATCCCTACCACACACACACATTCCAGGGTTAATTTTGTTGGAAGCCAATTAACCTACCAGTATATTTTTGGATTGTGGGAGGAAACTGGAGTACCAGGAGGAAACCCACGCAAGTATGGGGAGAATATACAAACTCCACACAGTTAGAGCCATGGTGGGAATCGAACCCATTACCTCAGTGCTGTGAGGCAGTAATGCTAACCATTAAACCATCCGTACTGCTCCATGTGGAGTTAGACACGCCCTTTGGGCACTGTGTGACACGCCCCTTACAAAGGCGCTTGGCGCATCCTACTGTAATTTTCCTGACTGTAGTTTTCAATTGGAGGGAAGTATGTTGTAACCACAAAGAAAAGTGATCTACATCAGATTCATAGACTTGTTAATAGTACCCCTTTTATACCAAAAACGCCAGGTCGCATCCGGGTTTTTGATCCCTGCTTCAAGCCGGGTGTGACCCTGCGTTTGCACCCTTTTACACCACTGTCGCATCCCCCCTGCCGCTTGGAGATTATGTCATCTCCGATCGCCGCCGCCAGGACCCGGAATGCTGCGCTGGGGGCAAGCCCAGCACTAAGGTAATCTGCTGGGCTGCCCCCAGCCCCCGTCCACCCCTTGTCCGGGAGGTGAATGGATGCCGCTCACAGGCATCCATTCACCTCCTCTGCTACTGCTGTCTGCCTGTGACCCCCCCCCCCCAACCTGCGGACACTGCACCGCGCCCCCCCCCGGGGTGGCCCTTTCGGACCGCACCCGACTCGGCTGAAATGATGCGGAGGGGTTACAATGCCTTTTGTTATATTTATTGTGGCACAAACACTCTGGGAAACTGTATATAGGAAAGTAGTGTATGGCGGCGGATGCTGGGAGTAGTAGTATAAGAACTGATAGTGTTAGCAATATGGTCGTATCGTTCATTAGACCCCACCTACTGTATGTGACTGCCAAAACTGGCTTACGCTCTAGAGCAGGCATGTACAACCTGCGGCCTTCTAGCTCCTGTGAAACTACACATCCCAGCATGCCTTGCCATAGTTTTAGCACTCGCTAATAGCAAAACTATGGCAAGGCATGATGGGACTTGTAGTTTCGCAAACAGCCGGAGGGCCGCAGGTTGGACATGACTGCCCTAGAACAGTGGTTCCCAACTGGTCCTCAAGTACCCCCAACAGTGCACATTTTCCAGGTCTCCACACAGAATCACAAGTGATATAATTAGCTCCACCTGTGGATCTTTTAAAATGTGTCTGAATAATGAGTGCACCTGCTGGGTGACCTGGAAAACGTGCACTGTTGGGGGTACTTGAGGACCACGGTTGGGAACCACTGCCCTAGAATGTCATGTGCATGATCTAGGGATCCATCGTCTTGGACAGAGATAAAAGAAGAAGATTAAGAAGCATTTAGAGCAGTTTATGTTGTTTTACAGCTGCGCTAGCATAATGCCGGGAGATGATTGCTTGGTTCTTTGTCAATATCCTCTCTGGGAGAAGCAACCGCAGGCCGCTTTCAGGGGGTGTGGCGGAACAGACTCAACATTAGACCCCGCCCCCAGCCAACTTATACTGTAATTTGGCTTCTAATTGTGGTTTTACCTAACATTTACTGACTACCGGTACTCTGACAAGGGAGCGAGCGCAAAGAAGCCCCGTGCAGGTTCGGTGGCTCATCGGGCATTTAGCAGTCGGGATTCCAATGTCGGTATAGTGACTGTCGGGGGGCATCCGGCTCTTGTTATCATCTTTGTGCTTAATTCAATCTTATCCTCATGTATGTAACCCGAGAATGGGAGGTTTATCAGCTGCATCATTATTTCTCTTTCCTCCACTAGGTGACACTGGAGAGTTACAGTGGGGAATAGAAGGGCGACCACAGGAAGCTTGGGCACTTTAGAATAAATTAACAGTGACTAACTCCTCCCCTTCTACTTCCTCTCCTAGGCAGTCTTAGCATGTGCCCTGCGGGAGCTGGGCGCATTGTTAGCTCACTCTTGGGCTTTTCTAATTTTTTCTTTATTTTTCCGGATTTTTAAGATCTACACAGGCAGATAGTCCCTGTCCCAATCTGCCTGCGACGAGGGCGCTGTTGAGGGACCGGTTGCAGCTGCTTGCAGCTTGCCTCCGGAACCTGGCTGACAGAACCACCGTTCCGGGGTCCCCGTCGCCGCTGCATGCAGCTCGCCTCGCGGACCGCAAGCCTCGGCGCGTACAGCAGCTACAGGGGTAAGTATGCCCCCGGGTCCCTGTTAGCAGGGAACCAGGTGGGATTGCTCTAAAAGCGCATCTCAGTACTTTGAGAGTACAGCGCGGCTCAGTTCTGTGAGAGTACAGCGCGGTCAGACAGGCAGGTAGCACCCTGCCCTACCTGCCTGCAAGGGGACCACTGTACCAGAGAATCCGGTCGCCACTGCATGCAGCGTGCCTCGCAGACTTCCTTCAGCCACAAGCATGGCAGGGATACGTATACCCTGGCTCCCCACTAGCGGGGTAGCCAGGTAGATGCATTGGCGGTTGGATATCAGCATTAAGATCTCCAAGGGATCCATTTGCACACTTTTGTACAGTTTGTCAGTAAGACCGCTATCCGGAGTGAAAACTTACATTCACTATCCATTTACCTAAGGGTATGTACATTCTCAGTATTGAAAAAGTAACTACTTAATTGTGTATATACTAAATTAGTAATATGGCCTTTCTCCACCACCTAGAAAGTTACCCCTGAGGAAGTCATTTTTTTTGACGAAACGCCTTGGGAGTTTTTTCCTGATTATATCGATTCGACCAACTGACTGCATACAAGCAAAAATGTTTTTACTTTGTTTTTTAAATTAATTGTATTAAATACTGTTGTACAGTGACCAATCGATATATTTTCTTGATCCTTCTGGTGGTGGATCTCCATAAAATAGTGGCGCGTCTTCTATCTTTTTTCTTCTATTCCCCACTTCCCCTGCTAACAGGGGGGACTGACAGAGTGCTGCCCAATCTACTTTATCTAGCGCATTGAAAGGGTACCCCACTCTTTGTTCCATATATATATATATATATATAGAAATCCGGAAGGGCCGTCACTCTGGACTGAAGTGAGCTGAGATGTGTAGCTTGCCCCGGTGCCAGCTTGCAGAGGGCAGCCACAATGAACTGCCCACAGAATACTATGACGAAATGAATGGGCACTCGAGGACTCACAAATGCTGGTGAAATCAAAAGGCCGTGTTTATTCCATAAGTGGTCTTACAGGTGTCAACGTTTCGGGGGCCGGACCCCCGTCGTCAGGACAAAATGCAGACAGGGTGAAGTACAGAATAAAGTGCAAGTGCATGGGTATTTATAAGACATGTTAACAAATAGGCGCTAACTTACCCCCTCCCTGTAGCCGTCCCCCACGAGCATCTACAGGCCGGTTTCCGGAGTACTGCGCACAGCAGTGACGTCACCACGTTCGGCGGCGTCCAGCTGAGCGCGCGTCATCACGGTCGTCATCCCGCGGTGACGTGGGTGGGCTGGGAAAGAGATTGCAGCTCACATTAGCATGAATACAAGTATCGTGCTACAGAAGTCATAAAGCAACAAAGGCATCCATACATACACAAAACTTCAGAGGATGCAAGTGAATAAAAAATGCAAAAAAACAAGTGGACATGACCATATTATGACTACATAGTGACATCTAGTGGCTAAAAATGAGAAGACATATATAATAAAAAACGAACATTTAAAAAGGGTATACGTATAAAAAAGATAACTGCGTGCGGCCCCGAATTGGAGCCGTACTGGGCAAAAGTCAAAGTGCATATGCTGGGTGAGGTGCAAACCCTATGGCATGAGTGGTTTAAATGCAGGGAGAAATACTGAGTCCCTGCTGGGTATCTATAATAAGCAAAAACAGCCCTGTGTGGGGTGATGCAGCCAGCATCACTGTATGCGCATAGCACCAGAAGCCAGAAATTGCAACAACAGAATGCCAGCATCTTGTATATTATATGTTATCCTGGTGTGTCACCTGGACACCGATAAGGCTGGGGGACTGGTGTCACACAGTGGGATGACAAGTACCTTTAACAAGGGGGAGAGAAAAGGAAGAAGGAAGACATGATTGTGTGTTAGTGGACCAAAATGGTTACAAAAAATTATGTAGGCCAAGTGTGTCATTAAGGCCTTTAGGGTGTAGTGTGTCCATTTTGTAAATCCACTTGGACTCAAGCTGCAGAAGCTGTTTGGAACGGTTGTCACCCCGTATGTGTACCGGCACGTGGTCTATGATCTTATATTTGATCATTGCCATGTTATGTTTGGCCTTGGCGAAATGCCTGGTCACTGGTTGCTCCCCTGAGCCAGAATGAAGGGCTGCCCGTATGGCACAATCGGTCTTGCCGATGTAATGTATTCCACATGGACAATAAATGATGTAGATAACAAATTTAGTCGTGCACGTGAGGGGCCATCTGATTTAAAAAATTTTTACCGTACCGAAAAAGTTACTTGCAGCCAATCAAGCAGGTCTGAATCACCCTCTACATTTAGTTTTCTGTACTGTTGCTGGAAGTCTGCATACTTTTATTCAGGCAATGTATGGTTCTATCTATATGATGCTTTGAAATAAAAATCATTCTTTAAAAAAAAAAAACCTTTCAAAAATTCTATAGACTTAATGTTCTATAGAAATATCTCACAAGAAGCATTTAGGCATAGACACGCCCATAGGTTTATTTATTTATTAACAGTTTCTTATATAGCGCACACATATTTCACAGCGCTTTACAGAGAATACTTGAACATTCACATCAGTCCCTGCCCCAGTGGAGCTTACAATCTAATCCCTACCACACACACACACACATTCCAGGGTTAATTTTGTTGGAAGCCAATTAACCTAAAAGTATATTTTTGGATTGTGGGAGGAAACTGGAGTACCAGGAGGAAACCCACGCAAGTATGGGGAGAATATACAAACTCCACACAGTTAGAGCCATGGTGGGAATCAAACCCATTACCTCAGTGCTGTGAGGCAGTAATGCTAACCATTACACCATCCGTACTGCTCCATGTGGAGTTAGACACGCCCTTTGGGCACTGTGTGACACGCCCCTTACAAAGGCGCTTGGCGCATCCTATTGTAATTTTCCTGACTGTAGTTTTCAATTGGAGGGAAGTATGTTGTAACCACAAAGAAAAGTGATCTACATCAGATTCATAGACTTGTTAATAGTACCCCTTTTATACCAAAAACGCCAGGTCGCATCCGGGTTTTTGATCCCTGCTTCAAGCCGGGTGTGACCCTGCGTTTGCACCCTTTTACACCACTGTCGCATCCCCCCTGCCGCTTGGAGATTATGTCATCTCCGATCGCCGCCGCCAGGACCCGGAATGCTGCGCTGGGGGCAAGCCCAGCACTAAGGTAATCTGCTGGGCTGCCCCCAGCCCCCGTCCACCCCTTGTCCGGGAGGTGAATGGATGCCGCTCACAGGCATCCATTCACCTCCTCTGCTACTGCTGTCTGCAGGGTATAGCAGACAGCAGTGCAGGCTGCCTGTGCCCCCCCCCCCCCCCCCGTCCAACCTGCGGACACTGCACCGCGCCCCCCCCGGGGTGGCCCTTTCGGACCGCACCCGACTCGGCTGAAATGATGCGGAGGGGTTACAATGCCTTTTGTTATATTTATTGTGGCACAAACACTCTGGGAAACTGTATATAGGAAAGTAGTGTATGGCGGCGGATGCTGGGAGTAGTAGTATAAGAACTGATAGTGTTAGCAATATGGTCGTATCGTTCATTAGACCCCACCTACTGTATGTGACTGCCAAAACTGGCTTACGCTCTAGAGCAGGCATGTACAACCTGCGGCCTTCTAGCTCCTGTGAAACTACACATCCCAGCATGCCTTGCCATAGTTTTAGCACTCGCTAATAGCAAAACTATGGCAAGGCATGATGGGACTTGTAGTTTCGCAACAGCCGGAGGGCCGCAGGTTGGACATGACTGCCCTAGAACAGTGGTTCCCAACCCTGGTCCTCAAGTACCCCCAACAGTGCACATTTTCCAGGTCTCCACACAGAATCACAAGTGATATAATTAGCTCCACCTGTGGATCTTTTAAAATGTGTCTGAATAATGAGTGCACCTGCTGGGTGACCTGGAAAACGTGCACTGTTGGGGGTACTTGAGGACCACGGTTGGGAACCACTGCCCTAGAATGTCATGTGCATGATCTAGGGATCCATCGTCTTGGACAGAGATAAAAGAAAAAGATTAAGAAGCATTTAGAGCAGTTTCTGTTGTTTTACAGCTGCGCTAGCATAATGCCGGGAGATGATTGCTTGGTTCTTTGTCAATATCCTCTCTGGGAGAAGCAACCGCAGGCCGCTTTCAGGGGGTGTGGCGGAACAGACTCAACATTAGACCCCGCCCCCAGCCAACTTATACTGTAATTTGGCTTCTAATTGTGGTTTTACCTAACATTTACTGACTACCGGTACTCTGACAAGGGAGCGAGCGCAAAGAAGCCCCGTGCAGGTTCGGTGGCTCATCGGGCATTTAGCAGTCGGGATTCCAATGTCGGTATAGTGACTGTCGGGGGGCATCCGGCTCTTGTTATCATCTTTGTGCTTAATTCAATCTTATCCTCATGTATGTAACCCGAGAATGGGAGGTTTATCAGCTTCATCATTATTTCTCTTTCCTCCACTAGGTGACACTGGAGAGTTACAGTGGGGAATAGAAGGGCGACCACAGGGAGCTTGGGCACTTTAGAATAAATTAACAGTGACTAACTCCTCCCCTTCTACTTCCTCTCCTAGGCAGTCTTAGCATGTGCCCTGCGGGAGCTGGGCGCATTGTTAGCTCACTCTTGGGCTTTTCTAATTTTTTCTTTATTTTTCCGGATTTTTAAGATCTACACAGGCAGATAGTCCCTGTCCCTATCTGCCTGCGACGAGGGCGCTGTTGAGGGACCGGTTGCAGCTGCTTGCAGCTTGCCTCCGGAACCTGGCTGACAGAACCACCGTTCCGGGGTCCCCGTCGCCGCTGCATGCAGCGCGCCTCGCGGACCGCAAGCCTCGGCGCGTACAGCAGCTACAGGGGTAAGTATGCCCCCGGGTCCCTGTTAGCAGGGAACCAGGTGGGATTGCTCTAAAAGCGCATCTCAGTACTTTGAGAGTACAGCGCGGCTCAGTTCTGTGAGAGTACAGCGCGGTCAGACAGGCAGGTAGCACCCTGCCCTACCTGCCTGCAAGGGGACCACTGTACCAGAGAATCCGGTCGCCGCTGCATGCAGCGTGCCTCGCGGACTTCCTTCAGCCACAAGCATGGCAGGGATACGTATACCCTGGCTCCCCACTAGCGGGGTAGCCAGGTAGATGCATTGGTGG
Source organism: Crinia signifera (assembly GCF_055691185.1). Lineage (NCBI taxonomy): Eukaryota > Metazoa > Chordata > Amphibia > Anura > Myobatrachidae > Crinia > Crinia signifera. The sequence continues at coordinate 39,651 of NW_028142019.1, read as the reverse complement.
TTTATCCAGCTGCAACTATAGCATAATAATAGAGTACAGTATTTTATTTTCTTTGTATACTCTATTATTATGCTATAGTTGCAGCTGGATACCAGCATTAAGATCTCCAAGGGATCCATTTGCACACTTTTGTACAGTTTGTCAGTAAGACCGCTATCCGGAGTGAAAACTTACATTCACTATCCATTTACCTAAGGGTATGTACATTCTCAGTATTGAAAAAGTAACTACTTAATTGTGTATATACTAAATTAGTAATATGGCCTTTCTCCACCACCTAGAAAGTTACCCCTGAGGAAGTCATTTTTTTTGACGAAACGCCTTGGGAGTTTTTTCCTGATTATATCGATTCGACCAACTGACTGCATACAAGCAAAAATGTTTTTACTTTGTTTTTAAATTAATTGTATTAAATACTGTTGTACAGTGACCTGTCAATATATTTTCTTGATCCTTCTGGTGGTGGATCTCCATAAAATAGTGGCGCGCTCTGTCTTCTATCTTTTTTCTTTTATTCCCCACTTCCCCCGCTAACAGGGGGGACTGACAGAGTGCTGCCCAATCTACTTTATCTAGCGCATTGAAAGGGTACCCCACTCTTTGTTCCATATATATATATATATATATATATATATATATATATATAAATCCGGAAGGGCCGTCACTCTGGACTGAAGTGAGCTGAGATGTGTAGCTTGCCCCGGTGCCAGCTTGCAGAGGGCAGCCACAATGAACTGCCCACAGAATACAATGACGAAATGAATGGGCACTCGAGGACTCACAAATGCTGGTGAAATCAAAAGGCCGTGTTTGTTCCATAAGTGGTCTTACAGGGGTCAACGTTTCGGGGGCCGGACCCCCGTCGTCAGGACAAAATGCAGACAGGGTGAAGTACAGAATAAAGTGCAAGTGCATGGGTATTTATAAGACATGTTAACAAATAGGCGCTAACTTACCCCCTCCCTGTAGCCGTCCCCCACGAGCATCCACGGGCCGGTTTCCGGAGTCCTGCGCACAGCAGTGACGTCACCACGTTCGGCGGCGTCCAGCTGACCGAGCGTCATCACGGTCGTCATCCCGCGGTGACGTGGGTGGGCTGGGAAAGAGATTGCAGCTCACATTAGCATGAATACAAGTATCGTGCTACAGAAGTCATAAAGCAACAAAGGCATCCATACATACACAAAACTTCAGAGGATGCAAGTGAATAAAAAATGCAAAAAAACAAGTGGACATGACCATATTATGACTACATAGTGACATCTAGTGGCTAAAAATGAGAAGACATATATAATAAAAAACGAACATTTAAAAAGGGTATACGTATAAAAAGATAACTGCGTGCGGCCCCGAATTGGAGCCGTACTGGGCAAAAGTCAAAGTGCATATGCTGGGTGAGGTGCAAACCCTATGGCGTGAGTGGTTTAAATGCAGGGAGAAATACTGAGTCCCTGCTGGGTATCTATAATAAGCAAAAACAGCCCTGTGTGGGGTGATGCAGCCAGCATCATTGTTCTTGTATATTATATGTTATCCTGGTGTGTCACCTGGACACCGATAAGGCTGGGGGACTGGTGTCACACAGTGGGATGACAAGTACCTTTAACAAGGGGGAGAGAAAAGGAAGAAGGAAGACATGATTGTGTGTTAGTGGACCAAAATGGTTACAAAAAATTATGTAGGCCAAGTGTGTCATTAAGGCCTTTAGGGTGTAGTGTGTCCATTTTGTAAATCCACTTGGACTCAAGCTGCAGAAGCTGTTTGGAACGGTTGCCACCCCGTATGTGTGCCGGCACGTGGTCTATGATCTTATATTTGATCATTGCCATGTTATGTTTGGCCTTGGCGAAATGCCTGGTCACTGGTTGCTCCCCTGAGCCAGAATGAAGGGCTGCCCGTATGGCACAATCGGTCTTGCCGATGTAATGTATTCCACATGGGCAATAAATGATGTAGATAACAAATTTAGTCGTGCACGTGAGGGGCCATCTGATTTAAAAAAAAATTACCCGTATAGAGATGTGCAACTTCGGTCATGAAGCTGCATGTTGTGCAGCCTAGGCACCGGTAACAGCCCATTCTGGTGGGTCTGATTTGTCTAGAAGGGGTGTCAAAATTTGTAATCTCGGTCTTGACCAATAGGTCCTTCAAGTTTGGGCCGCGCTTGTAGCTCGGCATCAGCTTGGTGTCTTTGAACACCGGTAGCTCGGGATCCGAACGCACAATTTCCCACCAGTTTTTTACTCTGCTGGTGGTTTCTCGGCTGGCAGAGCTAAAGTCATTAACCCATGGAATACATGGCTTTATGACTTTAGGTGTTGCACCTGTGATAAGAGTGATGCGCTCACACGCCAGAGCCCTGGCCTTGGCTTTAAGTAGGCCCTGTCTGGGGTAGCCTCTGTCCTCGAACTTCTGCTGCATGATGTCCAGTTGGTGATGGGTTTCAGAGTCGGTATCAGTGATCCTGCATACTCTCAAAAACTGAGTATGGGAGACTCTCCACCGTGTTGCGTGGGTGCGAGCTGTTGTGTCTAAGTATAGTATTGCGATCTGTCTGTTTGACATACAAAGAAGTGTGTGTAAATCCCAAAAATACAAATGTGTAAAAAATAGGCGTATTTCTGCCTACGAATACACCTATTTTTTACGAATCCATTTTGGTACATTTCCCCCGATGTATACATAGTATATATATACACGCTATACTGCTGTTCTGTTCTCAAAGACAACATGAAGCATATATATCACTTGTGGAGCCGATATTTATGGTACAACACGCCCCTGTAATTCTCACATTCATAGAGATCCCACAGCACATCTCCCCCATGTGTTAGAGCCTGACATCTCCGATTTACAAACATGATCATTAGCGATCAGTTTGACCATGTTATTATTGTATACAGAGATCCATATGTAACACACCCATCCGGATCCCTGTGTTAACACCATACAATTGTCACGCTAGATGCGGTGACATCTTCTTCACATCACTTCTTAAACATTGCTCGGGCAGTAGTCCCGTGGCATCTGAAATTTACACTTCAAACTTGCACCATTTTTTAACATTGTTTTACTGTTTTAATGTAGGTTATTTATGTGCCATTTATGTGTTGTTATAGGCAGAAGCCAAACCCGGATCCTGGAGCGGAGGTTGTCATACAGAAGTGGGCGATACGGTGGGGTCACCATAGCAACCCATCTACAACAGAGGGGAGCGTGATGATGCAGTGAGGCTCCGCCCACTGACATCCGCCCGCACCGGAAGCCGCACTGGACGCAACCGGGACGCTCCACGTACGGGAATGGTGAGTATGCACATGCTGTATGTATTTAAATGTTTGCTGTGTCACCCGCACGCGTTGTACACCTTGACAAAGGGGTATCCAGTCCCCGAAACGTCGGTCACCTCCAATAAACACATTGTTAAGCCCACGGAGTGCCGCTGCCTGCTTGGATAATTCCTTAGATAGATAGATAGATACCAGAAAGAACCCCCACTGGGGGAATAAACAGCACTCACCAGTCTGTAGTTCAATGGAGGTACAACCAGGAGGTAATCCAAAGTTTATTTTCTGCAAGAGAGATCTTCTGACGTTTCGGTCCCCGCTGGTACCTTTATCAAGGCAGCCACTGTGTCAAATAGTCGCAACTTAAATCTGTGTGGGAAGGGGGATATATAGCCTTTGAGTATAAAGAAATATAAAAATATATGATACAGCCAGTACAGGATATGGCGGGTGAGCCAGTGAGAGGGACTATAGAGAGGTAGGGCAGGGGGATCAGAGGCGGTCCTGCAGCGATGCATAACCCATAACAGAGAGAGCCGGCACCGGGAAGGGTGATCCCTGGAGAGGACAAGGGCCTGTGCAGTGCTGTGAGCTGCTGACCTGTAAGGAGCGGAGGCTGCGCGGCTGTGAGACCAGGAATGGCGGCAGGAGAGCCAGGCTCCTCCAAGTCCCCTACTGCTGCCACCTGCCAGAGGGAAGGGAACCGCGCTGCCCCCACTAGCTGCCAACCACAGGAGGAGCCCCAAACCCGGAGAGAACAGAATGATGTGTGCTGCCGAGGTGTCCTACATAGTGCCTGCCTGTGGAGGAGCCGAGAGGGTGAAGACTAGAACCTCAAGGAAGAAGGTGCTGAGGGGGTAAATTACCTGGGAGCACACCCAGCCGGAGGATTCTCCTGAAGTTGCTCCGAAGAAGATAGAGGACGCAGCAAGTGGAGACCAAGGTGCGCAGGCACCGCGGAGGACACCCGCTCTCGAGGAACCAGGACTGGAGGACATGCAAAGGACCCCTAGCTGGAGACCTGTAGAAGCCCCCTCAGTGGTGCGGAGCTGCCCGTAGAGATGCCTGCCCGAAAGTAAGTTAAGAACACGATGTAACATCAAGGACAGGAGCTGCTCAGAGGACAGGTGACAGCCCAGCGGAGGAGAGGATAGAGGAGGATCCCCAGCCTGATAGGAGCCGGGGGTGGAAGCAGAGGCCGACCCAGAACAGCACAACAGGCGGAGCAGAGGACGACCCAGCACCTCCTGCTGCAGGGGCCGAGGACACGGGACACAAGGCAGACGTCAGGCTCATGGCAGATGCTGTGCGGCTGTGGTACAGGTATATGTGCGCTGTTGTGTGTTTATGCTGGGCGTTATGGGTAATAGAGGAGGTTTCTTTTTTAGGATGTCGGTATGTGGTAGACTCGCTAGTTATAGGATGTGTAGTATGCTAGGGTTTGTGGTTATAGTGGATGTATTTGTGTATGCAGGGCACCATTTGCGGATGTACTAAAAGGATGATCACAAAAAGGGATGATCGGGATGATTGCCTGCAGTTCCTATTCGCACCACTAGATGTCACAATTTTTTTTACTTCAACTGAGAATTTGTATGTTGGACACTGGTTGTGTATCCTGGACAGTCGGTAGAATAGGTAATCAGCGCTCAGTATCATTCTGTGGAGTTTTCGTAGCTTCTTAAAAGAAGCTGTAAGCGCTGCACAGGGAGGCCAGGCAGCGTCTCCCCTGTGCACAGTGAGCTGACAGGACGCTCTTCTGTCAGCTCCTGCTGTGCTAGCAGTGTGAGGATTCACTAATGAGAATCCTCACACTGTGCCTACCTAGCTAGTGTAAAAGTTAATAAAATAATAAAAACCCTAACTAACTCTACTCCTTCGGCTGCTCCGGCAGCCCTTTAGAATAGCACCCACTCCAGTGGGCACCTAACACGAACTGAGGAGTCTGGGATGCAGTAGGGGAGGAGCCTACCCTCCAAAAGCTTTAGGATAGGTGCCTGGCTCCTGCGGACCCTCCTACATCCCAATGTGAAGCTGTGTCACCAGGACCATTGAAAGAGAAAAGTATGTGCTGCACATACTTTTTGTACTTGCTTTTCATCGCATTGTATGCACAACGCATGTACAAGGATGAATGCGATGCGTGCTATTTAAGCTCAAAATGCACGCCCGCATCGAGACGTGTATGGGCACCTTAAGTCAGAGAGAACCTGAGAATTCTGACTGGGAAGTGCAATTAACAGGTCAGATGTGGACTGCTGCTTTGAAGTTGGATATCTCCATTTCCCCAGGGCCGATTTTAAAAATTCTGGTATCCCTGGAAAAAGGGGATCCTCAGCTATCAGAGTATGGCCCTTATACACCTGGGGCCCCAGAGCAAGTGCCCATTAAGCCCATACGAAAAGACCGCCCTGGTCCCGGTTCGCTGACGTCATCCGGGGGCGATTATGCTGTGTACACACGGGGGCGATAGGGGCTGAAATAGCTGGGAATATGGTTGCTGAACGACCATATTGCCAGTGATTGGAGTGTGCACCAGCGATAAATCGCCGGGTGCGCGCTCCCGTTTTCACAAAAAGGGACACTGGGCAATATGATTGCTGATATGATTGCTAGCAATATATTGCCAGCGATCATATTGCCCCGTGTGTACGCACCTTTATTCCTAACAATTTTGCTGCACCCGTCATCTTGAAACGTGCACATGTCCCTTTGTTGATGAATTTACAAGACTGCCTAATTAGAGCAATAATTGATATTTGCGTGGAGATTAATAACAGTATTACAGACACACATGCTATGACCGATAACACACACGTAACAGACTTATTTTAATTTTTTTTCTAATGCACTTTATTTCACATTTATCACTTTTCACTTATGTTTTTAATATTTCGCTGTCCTTAATAAATGATTCAATAAACATCATGTTTTAGCCAATTCTCTGTTTCTTGGGTCACTTTATTAATGTACCTATAACATTAATCAGAACATTAATATATGCTAACCTAGATTGCCCCTTGTAGGAATACTTTATCTTTCTTTGCTTCCAAGTCTAATACATATTCCTGGGTGCGCCTCCCCCATTACCAATTGATACTTAATATAGTAATGCAGGGGTGAGATAGCTATACCAATTACAGGCCGTTCGGATTGATAGCCTCTATCTATTAACCTGTATCAGCGATATCAGATGGTCGACAGTCATCAGGTCGACATACTGCAAAGTCGACATGGGTCTAGGTCGACAGGTCATTAGGTCAACATGGTCTAGGTCGACTGGGTTTTTCACTGGATTTTTGGGTTTTTTTTTGAGCCGACATGTGCCGACAGGCGGAATTTCATGCCCTACCATCCACTAGGGCAGGCGTTCCCAACCACGGTCCTCAAGGCACACCAACAGTGCAGGTTTTAGTGATATCCAGGCTTCAGCACAGATGGATTAATCCAAATCACAGGTACTAATTAAGTCACCTGTGCTCAAGCCTGGATATCATTAAAACCTGTACTGTTGGTGTGCCTTGAGGACCGTGGTTGGGAACGCCTGCACTAGGGTGTGGTGGGAGAATAACATAGAGTGCCAAGCACAGCCAGACATGCGAGGGGATGCGGTGCACTTAATCCTGTGTCCATGTTGACTGTGTCGGCATTCGGGTAAGAAAAAAAGTACAAAACCCCATGTTGAGCTAGACCATTTTGACCTAATGCTTTTTTGGACCAAATGACCTGTTGACCTTGACCCATGTCGACCTTGCAGTATGTTGACCTAATGACTGTCGACAATCTTTAGGTCGACCATATGATCCTTACCTGTTTCAGCAAGGGGTGTGAGGCCAATTTCTCTCCAGGGAATGGAGAAATATCTGTGTTTAGAGCCAGACTAGAATCACGTCTGCCCGCAGACAATAGATCGGGTATCATTTTTTTATTTTTTTTTATGTATGTTTGACAAAGGCCATACACTTCACTGGAGGCGAAGATCCGCAGACGAAGGCCAGAGCATACAGCTAATTGCTGCCGATCCTACTATTAAAAAAGAAAAAGGAATGTATTGTATACACAGAACATCGAACATGCCTTCCAACTTTTACCAATAGATCAGTGGGACCTGCATGCAGCTGGCCCTGGAAAGGGGCGGGGCTATGTGCAACGGGGGCGGGACCGGGCATCGAGGCCCCGGGTTTTCCATCCTCTTTGCCAGCGTACCCAGCCCCGTCTCTCCTTGCTGCGCACGGCACCTATCCAGCAATCACCGGCTGCTCCACAAAGCAGAGCAGCCATGATCACCTCCCCTCAAGGGACATCAGGGCAGGCTCCAAATAGCGGGACCATACCACTGTAATCAGGACAGTTGGGAGGAATGCTATAAATACATTATCATGTAGCGCCTATTATTCCTGTTGTCCGACTCTACCTGTATGACTACATGTGAAGGAAAACACAGAGGCTGCTTCTTTTGCCCAACGTTTGGGAATTTATGATATTTTAGTTTTCGGAACTTGTCTCCTGTCCTACATAACAGTTTATAGACGCTGTGACCAGGGGTGAGGGTCATTAAGTCGACAGTAATTAGATCTTTTGGTCGGCAGTGAAAAGGTCTACATATGAAAAACATCGACCTGGTTTAAATTGATGCTGAAAACAGTCGACACAATCCAAAAGGCTGCATGAAAAAGGTCAACACAGGAATAGGTCGACATGAGTTATTAAAGAAAATTGTGTATGTGGAAATCTGCTGACACGGGCACTGTATAAGTGTACAGCGACACGGACACACAGCTCCAATTTCTATTCACTTTTTTCTTAATGCACTTTTTTAATTTTAACCTATTTTGCTGTTTTGTGCCAATGAATAAACTGTATATTTAGAACAATTGGTCTGTACACAGACTCCGTCCTGCCCCCACTTAAAGTTATTCCTCCTGGTTATATATGGTGGCTAATTATTAATATTATGTAGTTTGAGCAGAAAATATTGTGGTATCAGTGGATGAGTCAAAAACTCAGGCTGCTCCCGGATCCGAAGGCGCTACACCCCACGCCCCTGAAACAGCAGACACTGGAGGAGGATTCGAACCCGTGGTGGCTCAGCCTGAGTGGCTGTCCCAGACGCTGAACTAACGGTACACGCCACTGTACCAGCCACTCATACACGGACTGTTCGTGTATCTCGTAGCTACAATGCAGTGACGTCATTCACGCTGTGCCGCACCATCGCCACCTATTGGCAGCTGCTGGAACTACACCTGGCACATAATGCATCGCCATCACTGCTGCTCCCCCTACATGAGCACTCTGCCGGCTGTTCTGATGGAGGCAGTCACTGACTGGGACGCCATGCCCCTGCGTAGAAGAAGCGGCTGGTAAGTGCACATGTGCAGAACACCCCCTGAGCATTGAGCAACCTGTGGGTGAGGACTGGAGCTCAGTCTGTATGTTGGTCATGTATGTGACTCCCACAGGGCTGCTGCATGGTGCTCCTGGGGATATCTATGTGTATGGGCATACCAGTGTATCCTCAGCAGCGCTACTCTATGGCTCAGGTTGTAATATCTCAGCCCCAGTGCTGTCTGCATTATTATACACTGTAAATTATCTATCTGCTTTCCCAAAGTGGGACACAGGTGTATATAGACCAGATTATAATCTATGGGAAGCCTCTGTGTGTATACCATATGTTCTCTCTCTGCTGCAGTAGCTATGCGCGCTTTGCTATGTTCTATGATAATAAACACATGTGAGTGTAATGGTAAATATGTGCCCGGCATGCCAATGTGGTGAGATACAGGTGAGCCAAACCGTACAGGCTAGCAAACTGCACATAGCCATTAGTGCAGATGTAGGATAACTGGGCATACTGTATATAGGCTGGGATCACTGCTGCGTTCAGGTGACACCAAGTACATGTCACCCGCCGGGATTGCTTGCTGGATGGTTATACAGGGATTATTGTCACATTAGTTATACTGTAGTCTAAAGTGTATACTGTATTATCTACCATCCTAATGGGGCATACACACAGGGGGCGGGATGTACTAAAGGGAAAATGTGATAAAACGGGGGTTTTACCGCATTTTCCTATGTACCATTACCCGTCCGCCCCATCTCCGCCTGGCAGGGTATCTCCACCTCTGGGTGGCGATACCCTATAGATGCCTATGGGCTTCTATCGCCGCCCGCCATCCTTGCGACCCATCCTCCATCGATCTACTCCTCCCTCAGCAGGTGTCACAGCCGGGAGGACATCCGGCTGTAGGGAGGAGGAGGAGAGGCAGGGGGACACTGACAGCCGCCAGGATGTGACGGAGACCCCCGCACACCACATTACAGGTATCGCGGGGGTCTCCGTCACCGCAACCCGATGCTAGCCGCATATGTTAGTACATATGCGGTAGCATCGCGGCGGCTGGCGATTTACATTAATACATCCCGCCCAGGGGGATATGAGGCTTATTTCTAAGTGATCTGACTAGATCGCTTAGAAATGAAAAAAGGATCACTCCACGTGTATACCCTCTGGTGATGACGATTGCGCGGTCCCGCGCGTCGCTGTTGCTTGACTAGATTTACACTGCATCCAGTTATAAATCTAGTCATCGCCAATGTTCTCACACCAGAGAACACTGGCCGTGACAGATTGTTCAGCACACAATGCTGAGCCATCTGTGCTTAACTGCAAACTTAGCACAGAGGCTCACTTGCACTGTGTGTGCACAGCTTTAGGGATGGACGTCTTTGCAATTGATGACAATAGTGCAACTGCCCATTGATTGTGGCACACTATGCAATGGATGACCATCAATGTTTTTACCTATTGATGGTGATCCATTTTCTTTGACTGATTGGATTGTGGGCCAATCAAAACATGTAGGCGGTGCTTCATGAGTGTTGGGGCAGAGCTATGCTGGTGGTAAGGGTTGCTGGTCTTACTGTACTGCATATTAAAATAATAATAATAAAAAATATATATATAATTTATGTAAGGTGCTAAACAACATATAATGGTGATTCAATTGTTTTGTGCACCCGTAGCTCTTGCCTAATGTAGTGGGAGCTAATGAATTGTTCGCAGCACTTGCCCTGGTCTTGTTGGCTGCATTTTTGCGCCCTAAATAAACTAGATGCAGCTTATTGCCCTACTGTGCGCGAAGGGTGCGAGGAGAAATCCAGGTGACGTGCAGCCTGGGAGTCGGGTCACCAAACAATTGACTTTGATTTTAAAGCTCGTTTGTCACTGAGCGCCCTTTAGCTGTTTTGAAACTACACATCCCAGCATGCCTTGCCATAGTTTTAGTATTCCCTAATAGCAGAACTGTGGCAAGGCATGATGGGACTTGCAGTTTCACAACAGCTGGCGGGCCATAGTTTGGACATGATTGGTGTATTGGGTTCGTTAGCTGTTCACTAGCCTTTTGCACAAACCACTTTGGCACATATGGAGATGTAATCTCTTTATTAGTCTTTTTATTAGTCTTGCACTCTACTATTACATATAATGCATGCCTTGACACCGTTTCACCGTTCGTGACACCCAAAATGTCGTTAAAATATTTGTTCCAACCAGATTGTTGCTCGGAAAATGTCCAAACTTTTTTTATTTCTTTACATTTTTGAAATACACAAAAAAGGGATTTTTGTAAGAACTTACCGTTCGAATCCCTTTCTCTGATATGGTCCTGGTGACACAGCTCAACACTGGGATGTAGGAGGGTCCGAAGGAGCCAGGCACCTATCCTAAATCTTTTAGAGGGTAGGCTCCTCCCCTACTGCATCCCGGACTCTTCAGTTCAATCTTTCAAAGCCACTGGAATACATTAACTCAGTACAAACGCCTGCACATATTATATGCACATTTTTTAACAATAATTGTTACTTTAACCAATTAAACATGAACATCATGAACACTGGCATACTTACTGAGCGTAAGGGAGGGATCGCTGTGTCACCAGGACCATATCAGAGAAAGGGATTCGAACGGTAAGTTCTTACAAAAATCCCTTTTTCTCTTTCAATGGTCCTGGTGACACAGCTCAACACTGGGACGTTCCAGAGCCGGTCCTTTGTGTGGGTACGCTCAGGTCTGCAGCTCTCATCACTGCTCGCCCGAATGATGCGTCCTCCGACGCGAACTCATGGAACCTATAGAATTTGGCAAAGGTATGAACAGATGACCAAGTGGCAGCCCTGCAAACCTGCTCAGCTGTTGCCCCATGTCGAACCGCCCAAGAGGTGGCAACTGACCTGGTGGTATGCGCATTTATCCTTGCCGGAACAGGCCTTCCAACTTTAGTGTATGCAAAAGCTATCACAGAGCGCAACCACCTAGCAATGGTCTGCTTAGATGCCGGCCAACCAATCTTGTGTATGTCATACAACACTAACAAGGTGTCAGTCTTTCTGACACTCTTAACTCTGTCCACATAAATGCGTAATGCACGCACAACATCCAAATTCCTCAATTTGTCCCTTTTTCTAGAACCCTCTGGGGGTTGAAACACAGGTAGAACTATCTCCTGGTTTAGATGGAAAGCAGAGACTACTTTTGGTAAAAACTGAGGTACCGTCCGAAGAACTGCCCTATCCTCATGAAATATCAAGAAAGGAGACTTGCATTACAATGCTCCTAACTCTGACACCCTCTTCGCTGATGCCACTGCCAACAAGAATACCAGCTTCCATGTGAGAAACTTAAGGTCCGCCGACCTTAATGGTTCAAAAGGTGCCTTCTGAGGCGAGAGAGAGAGAGAGGGTGAGGCGAGAGAGAGAGAGAGAGAGGGTGAGGCGAGAGAGAGAGAGAGAGAGAGAGGGTGAGGCGAGAGAGAGAGAGAGAGGGTGAGGCGAGAGAGAGAGAGAGAGAGAGAGGG